>NC_048602.1:1770625-1787908 GCF_003668045.3 Cricetulus griseus | reverse complement strand
CCACTCAATCAGCGTTGCCCAGAAATAAGCATAAAATGGGAACCATGAATCTGCAGTCCCTTCTGGGTCTTATTCCCACATGTCTCTCCTTGGGTGGTCATCTCATGGTGTGTGATTTCAGTACTTAAAAAGATTTGTTTTTAATGCAAATACTTAATCAAGTGTTCAACTGCAGGAACCACAATTTATTTCCTTTGTTTTCTTTCTTTCTGTTTTTCACCATCCTGGGATTTGAACCTAGAGCCTCAAGCGTACTGGGCAAGGGTTCTACCACTGGGTTGCACCCACAGCTCCTCACAGGTGGATTCTGGGGCAATCACTTTCTCACAGCCCTACATCCCTAACCCTGTTTAGGTCACACAAATTCACTCAGGCTAGTCTTGAAGTTGAGATCCCTTTGCCTCAGTTTCCTAAGCAGCAAAGGTAACAGCCCATACAACCTTGGTTCAGCACCTCAAAGCTGCTGCCATAGAAAATTAAATGGCAGCCAAGAGACCAGCTGCTGATTCCTGCTAACAGTGAAAGAAAAATAGGAATTAGTGTTATTGGTATCCCAAAAGCATAAAAGGTCGTTTTCTCAGGGATTACTTACAAGCCAGAAGGAATTTAATGCTACGGTACACTGTGTCTCGGTAGCCATAGCCAGTTTTCCATGTTCAATGGTTTTACCTCTTAATCCTTTCAAGAAAAATCCCATAAATTACCTATAAAGGGAATGCATGAATAGATGGCTTCATTTTGCTTTGTTTTGCTTTGCAACGAGTTAACCTGTGCGCCATATCTGCGCAGCAAGCACACACTACTCCTCTTATGGAAAGGGAGGAAAAGTAAGATACAAGGAAGACAATTATCATCCAAAACCATGACAGAAAGCTGGAATCGAGTCAAGATGATAAGTTTCCCTTTCCACATCTCCCTCCCAGGAATGGATGCCTTCGTTACCGAGCATATACCGAGTTCCCACAATGGGATAGGCTGAAGGCCTAAAGCTATCTAGAAGGTTAAGAAACCCGCCTTCCATGAGTGGGTCATAGTCTACTGGAGGGGTGTGACAACATCAAAATGCTATCGTGTAGGTGTCAGTAGGACTCTTCACGGTTGTCACAAAATATCTTAGGGAACAGCTGAAGAAGTAAGGTTATTGTGTCACAAGTCTGAGTCTTTTCAGGCTGCCCTGGCACATCTGTGTCTGTGGTGAGGCAGAATAACATGACAGAGGGTGTGTGGATTGGGGGCTGCTCACCTCATGGCAGTCAGGAAACAGAGAGAGAGAGAGGAAGGGACCGGGGATAGCCCAGCCCCAGTGTTCTGACTCCAGTGGACTTATTTCCAGCTATCTCTCAAGAGTCCCTCAAAATACGACTGTCGTGTGAGGGGAGGAATGCTGCATCTCTACGTCATATCACAAACCACAGGGCACAAGCAGACTATGTGTTGTTCTAGTTCACGAGACGCCAAGAAAGTGTCTCAAGAAGCAAAGACCCAACAGAAGGGCCCGTTGACGTGAAGAGCCCAAGAGAAGTCCACACAGAAGGACGACGGTCAACATGGGAATGGCTTCAGGGGATACACGGAGCCAACCTGGGATAGGACACTGAGAATTGTGGAAATAGCCAATTGAGCAAGGAGTTCAAATTATGTTAGCAACACCGTGTGATAATTTGTCAAATGGGAAACCGTAGGCTAATTTCGATTAATTCCTTACCTTAAAACTTAAAAAAAAAAGACACTCTTTAAACAAATAGGTGACAAGAAACATATTCTCAGAGTATTAGCAAACCAAGTCCTAGGAAAGAGTGGATTGGCTGTCACTGGGGGCTGAGTAAATCACGGCTGCCTTCTCATATCCCCTCTGGGTTTGGTGGCTCCAACACACACCAAGACACCAAAGGTTGTCCAACTTTGAAGAAGTAAGGGCTGAAAGAAAAGGCATTTGGGAATTAAATATATGTGCCGATCGGTTTCACTTTTACACAGATTGACTCAGTGACAGATGAGAGCTTTGTGTAATCCAATAGAGTAAAATCAAACGCCCCAAATAAATAAGTAGTTGTCTGTTTTATGAGCTCTCCATCACCCCACAAGCATTTGTATGGGGCACCATGTCACCTCTCTTTCCATTTACAGTACTGCCCCCTGAAAACCCTTTTGCTTATTTGAGTTTAGCAATCAGGCTTAAATGTAGCAATATATATTGTTCTAAAGTGTATATTTTTTTCTGTCTACGAAAGACACAGTGACTACTCCTTTTATGGGAAACCGGTTATTAATCCAGTAAGTCTGTATGAATCAATATCTCTGTGAAATGACACCATGTTTCGAGTTATTTTATGTTATGTTGATGGTTAGCTAATTTCAGAATGGAGACAGTTCTTCTAGCAACAGACATAGTATAATTTAGTGGTGAAAACGTCAATCATCGTAGGTAGTGTGTCTCTGTCTGGGCAGAAGAGGGCAGATTTATTGAAGGGAACACGGCCATATATTCCTTGCTACACTTTGACCCGAAACATCCATTTTGCTTATAATTTTGTTTGGCAAAATGACATCAGCTGCAATCACTAACAGTAAGATAGCACCAAAAGCCATTGTTCTGAGTTTCTCACGAAGGAGCCTTGCTGCTGCAGGGGAGCGTGGACACAACCTCAGCCTGGCACCGATGTGACCCACTTTTCTCAATACCTAGGCCGTTGGAGGGGATGAGGGCTTGTGGATCACAGTGTCCAGGGAAGGCTGTGGCCTACGGATTCTTCTACCCAAAGATTTCTTCTTCCCCAACACAGCTCTCTTTTCCCTGCCCCTCACATGCCAAACAAGAGGTGTGGAGACGTGTAACACAGTTTGTGTATCCACTCATCTCCTGGACAGGAAGCCTGGTCCTATTTCCCGGCTATTGCAAAAAAACACTGCAATCAGCGTGGACGAGCAAGTATCTCTGTAGTAAGCTTTATGACCTTTTGGTATTTACACAGGAGGGGGGCTGCTAGGTTGTGTAGTCATTCTGTTTTGAGGAGATGAAGGCCGTGGTGATTGCAATGACACCAACTGCAATTGCCAACAGGAAGGTACAACCCAGAGTCACCTGAGAAGAGCGAGCTTCAATCAAGGCATTTCTTAGATCAGATTGGCCAGTGGCCATGTCTGTGAGACATAGTCTTGATTGTTGATTGACTTAGGAGGACCCAGTCCACTATGGGCAGCGCCAACCCTAGACAGGTGGGCTGGGATTGGAAAGATGGCTGAGCATGCGCCAGATGAAATGAAGCCCTGAGAAGCTAGGGCATTGTTGCAATTGCTGACGCAGGATATATTTAGAGTAGATTTAAGGTTAGAGTTAGGTGGTACCACAGTTGTCACTGTGCATATAGGCCTGTCATGAACATGAAGGAGATGGGTAATTATTAAATGGAATGTTCGTGATGAATGAAAGGTGAACTTTACAAAACATCTCCGCTGGTAAACATGTCCAAGAAATGCGTTTTATGGCTGCTCTAACCGGCTTTTCACACCACATAGTTTATAAGGCAGTAGAGATCACTGTGCATTTTAAATGGATTGTTGTCACCCTAGAACGTGGACAAGCCTGCCCTGCTACAATCGCCTGACAACCTCTCTGACCATCCACAGCTGCAGAACTCAGGGGAAAAATCTGTCCCTTCTCCAAGAACTGATTCAAGAAAAACCACGTGTTCATTTTCGGTTTCAATGTATTCTTGAAGAGCTCGATCCACAGTCCGTACAGCTAAGGTTTCTTTATTCAGATAAACACCAGCCAAGCGCAAGCCAAAGCGTGCTCAGAGCTCGCAAGCTAGCATGGCCAGAGAGAGGGCTATCCACGTGTGCGTGGTCCCTTAAGAACCATTCCGAGTCACCTTAGACTTCTGCTCACCACGCCCTCACGGAACACCTGTCCGGGCTACCAGGAGGCGGGGCTACAGTGTCTCCCTACATTTTGTAGCACATAATATTCAAGGTCATTGACACCTGTTTACTCTTTTATTGTGTTGGAGTGTACTGTACTATTGTGTTATCTTCAGGGTTTATTTTCATGTGTTTGTCTTAAGTTTTGTTATATTATGTTATATTATTAATATATCGTTATACTTGTTGTTTATGTTACATTTCCCTTCCTTCCCTTGATGTTTATGTATATATGTGTATGTGGTGTGTAATATTATTCTTTATAGAAGGCATCATTTTTGAGTGTCCAAAGTTATAGAATAGAGTTAACTGAGTTATCAGTTCAAAGTTGTTTGAGTCCATTTGATTTCTGTAATTCCCTTTACCCCTTCTGGTTTCTAACACAATAATACAAAATTTGGAGAGGGACATTGATGATTTTCCTACTTTATGTAAACGAGCCCTGCTTTAATTAAACCACCGCACTGGGGAAAAGAAAAAAAATAATTGCTGACACAGGATATGTGCACCGTAGTGATCAGTGTTTTAATGATTGTTTAAATGGCAGGTAAATGGTGACTTGGAAAGCTCTCCACTCCAGAGTGAACAAACCCAGCCCTCGTAAAGCATGACAAGGATTGTCCTCTAAGCCAAGAATGAGCATCACAGCAGACAGTATGTGATGGGATGGTCGTCTCGATGGTCAGTCTGGTGGGCTAGAGAAGCACCTGGGAGATTAATACATTTGTGCAAGTGTCTGTAAGGACGCTTCCAGAAGCGGCTGACAACCAGTGGAGGGGGATACCCCCCCTACACGGGGGAGGATCACCCACTAGGAGCACAGGTGGAATAAGAGGGGTGTAAGAAGCTGAGCTCCTTGAGGAGAATCGCCTCTGCCACACACCCCTGCAGAAACAAAGTTCTGCTCCATCACAGACCTGGAGTCGGTGGCACCCAGGACTGTGGACGGAAGCCTCAGCTCCAGTAGGCCAAAATGAGTCCGTGCTAACTTCAAGGTTTTCTGTCAGTCACTTAGTATTGGCAATGAAAGAGCTAACTAGCAGAGAGGAAGAGTAAGACAGAAATGATGCCGGGTGTGGTGGCCTGTGTCTGTGACCCCAACACTCGGGAGGCTGAGGCAGCCAGAGAAACAGAGACACAGACCTTGACTCAAAAAGAGCAAGGATGATGGTTGCTAATGGTGGTGTTGACGATGGTGGTGTTGACGATGGTAGTGTTGGCGATGGTGGTGTTGGCGATGACGGTGTTGACGATGGTGGTGTTGACGATGGTAGTGTTGGCGATGGTGGTGTTGATGATGGTGGTGTTGACGATGGTAGTGTTGGCGATGACGGTGTTGACGATGGTGGTGTTGACGATGGTAGTGTTGGCGATGGTGGTGTTGGTGATGGTGGTGTTGACGATGACGGTGTTGACGATGTTGGTATTGACGATGGTAGTGTTGGCGATGGTGGTGTTGGCGATGACGGTGTTGACGATGACGGTGTTGAAGAATGGTGGTGTTGGCGATGGTGGTGTTGGCGATGGTGGTGTTGATGATGGTGGTGTTGACGATGGTGGTGTTGGCGATGGCGGTGTTGGCGATGGTGGTGTTGAAGAATGGTGGTGTTGGCGATGGTGGTGTTGACGATGACGGTGTTGACGATGGTGGTGTTGGCGATGGTGGTGTTGGCGATGATGGTGTTGGCGATGGTGGTGTTGACGATGATGGTGTTGGCGATGGTGGTGTTGACGATGGTGGTGTTGGCGATGATGGTGTTGGCGATGGTGGTGTTGACGATGGTGGTGTTGACAATGGTGGTGTTGACGATGGTGGTGTTGGCGATGGCGGTGTTGGCGATGGTGGTGTTGGCGATGGTGGTGTTGACGATGACGGTGTTGACGATGGTGGTGTTGGCGATGGTGGTGTTGGCGATGATGGTGTTGGCGATGGTGGTGTTGACGATGATGGTGTTGGCGATGGTGGTGTTGACGATGGTGGTGTTGGCGATGATGGTGTTGGCGATGGTGGTGTTGACGGTGTTGATGGTGGTGTTGATGGTGGTGTTGCGATGGTTGGACGATGGTGTTTGACGGTGTTGATGGTGGTGTTGGCGATGGTGGTGTTGGCGATGATGGTGTTGGCGATGGTGGTGTTGACGATGACGGTGTTGACGATGATGGTGTTGACGAATGGTGGTGTTGACGATGGTGGTGTTGGCGATGATGGTGTTGGCGATGGTGGTGTTGGCGATGGTGGTGTTGACGATGACGGTGTTGACGATGGTGGTGTTGGCGATGGTGGTGTTGGCGATGATGGTGTTGGCGATGGTGGTGTTGACGATGATGGTGTTGGCGATGGTGGTGTTGATGATGGTGTTGGCGATGGTGGTGTTGACGACGATGATGGTGTTGACGAATGGTGGTGTTGACGATGGTGGTGTTGGCGATGATGGTGTTGGCGATGGTGGTGTTGGCGATGGTGGTGTTGACGATGACGGTGTTGACGATGGTGGTGTTGGCGATGGTGGTGTTGGCGATGATGGTGTTGGCGATGGTGGTGTTGACGATGATGGTGTTGGCGATGGTGGTGTTGACGATGGTGGTGTTGGCGATGATGGTGTTGGCGATGGTGGTGTTGACGATGTGGTGTTGACGATGGTGGTGTTGGCGATGATGGTGTTGGCGATGGTGGTGTTGGCGATGGTGGTGTTGACGATGACGGTGTTGACGATGGTGGTGTTGGCGATGGTGGTGTTGGCGATGATGGTGTTGGCGATGGTGGTGTTGACGATGACGGTGTTGACGATGATGGTGTTGACGAATGGTGGTGTTGACGATGGTGGTGTTGGCGATGATGGTGTTGGCGATGGTGGTGTTGGCGATGGTGGTGTTGACGATGACGGTGTTGACGATGGTGGTGTTGGCGATGGTGGTGTTGGTGATGATGGTGTTGGCGATGGTGGTGTTGACGATGACGGTGTTGACAATGGTGGTGTTGGCGATGGTGGTGTTGGCGATGATGGTGTTGGCGATGGTGGTGTTGACGATGACGGTGTTGGCGATGATGGTGTTGACGAATGGTGGTGTTGACGATGGTGGTGTTGGCGATGATGGTGTTGGCGATGGTGGTGTTGGCGATGGTGGTGTTGACGATGACGGTGTTGACGATGGTGGTGTTGGCGATGGTGGTGTTGGCGATGATGGTGTTGGCGATGGTGGTGTTGACGATGATGGTGTTGACGATGATGGTGTTGGCGATGGTGGTGTTGATGACGATGGTGTTGGCGATGGTGGTGTTGACGGTGTTGACAATGGTGGTGTTGACGAATGGTGGTGTTGACGATGGTGGTGTTGACGATGGCGGTGTTGACGATGACGGTGTTGACGATGGTGGTGTTGGCGATGGTGGTGTTGGCGATGATGGTGTTGGCGATGATGGTGTTGACGAATGGTGGTGTTGACGATGGTGGTGTTGGCGATGGTGGTGTTGGCGATGATGGAGGCTTAAGTGATGGCTCCTTCCATTTGTTTCATAGTGAGTGAAGCCTCCATGGCCCTGGCTCTCCCCAGCTGACTCTGGCTGCTTTGGCTAGCAGATGACCAGTAAGCACAATCAATATAGACAGATTTGATTGATGATGGGGGAGGGCCTTCTGTGTATGTGTTTGTCTAATTGTTTGATGGATGAAGCACTGTTGGCCAATAGGGTGGTGGGGAATGTACTGTGTGTGTTTATCTTATTGATTGTTAAATAAAATACTGTTTGGCCAATGAGACAGCAAGTTAGATGGGACTAGGAGTCAAAGAGGATTCTGGGAAATGTAGTAGAGAAGTGGTGATCCAGGCAGGAAGTGACATAGCAAGGAGACTCATATTTAAGCAAAGGAGAAACAGAAAGTCTCCCCTTTTTCCCTTCACCTCCTCCAGTGGCACGATGTGAGCCACCGGCAAGAAGGGACGCCAATAAGGCATCCGATAAGATAAGTCTTATAAAATATATAGATTTATGATAATTAAGACTGAGCTAACAGATGAGAATCCTAGTCATTGGCCAAGCAGCTTTGAACCTAATACAAGTTTCTGTGTATTCATTTGGGCCTAACTCGGGCGGGCGGCTGGCGTAAAGCTCACACGTGGCAGTGGGGCTCAGGCTGCTTTTGGCGGAAAGATTTATCGTAACAATAGGGAAGCAAGTTAGGTGGGACTAGGAGAGAAGGATTCTGGGAAATGCAGGAAAGGGAGAGAGTCGCCATGTGATCCCAGGAAGAGAGGACGCATGAGGCCCGTGTCCTCGGTAAGATAAGTCTTTATAAAATTATATAGAATAGTAGTTACGGTTGGTAATTAAGACTGAGCTAGCAAATAAGAAATCCTAGTCATTGGCCAGCAGCATTGTAACTAATATAAGACTCTGTGTGTTATTTGGGGGCCCAAAACCGGCGGCAGGACCCAGGCAGCTGGCGGAAAGAGTTATTGTTACACATCGAGACTGCCTTGTCTGCATATCATCCTGGCTGATGAGAATAGCCAGAAAATTTTCAACACTGTTTCTTGTAAAACTTGGCAATATTTTACATGAATTACTGCGCTGACCCTTTTGAGGCCTGAGGATTCACCGCTGTCACACACCCATCTGATAGGAAAGTAAACAGAGAGGAAGCAAATGCCAGTCGTCTTGGAAGTGACGGGAGAGACGGGGCCATGGACGCAACTCCACCCAGCACACTGGCTCGGGCTGGAATCTACTCTGAATGCTCTTTAAAAGTCGGTTTTCCCAGGCACTTCTCTTGATGCCATCACCAAAGGAACCTGAGAATTTGGCTGTTTGCAGCCCCTTTCTGGGCGATGGTCCTTTCTGTGGGGCACAGCATTTCCACAGGGCATTTCCACATCAAAGCATGGTGGACAAAAGGAAACTGGAGGAGAGGGTAAGCTTTGGAGGCTGACAAGGTATTGGGATGAAGATCAGAGACTGGCGTTTTGAAGGATAATGGGTCCTCTAGGCTCATCAGTTTTAACATTTGGTTCCCAGTTGGTGGAACTGTTGGGGAAGCACTAGGAGGTGTGACCTTTTAGGAGGCGGTGTGTCAGTGGGGTGGGCTTTGAGGTGTCAAGAACCATGCCATTCCTGATGTCCCTCTCTTTCTGCCCCATGCCTGTGGGGAAAGATGTATGATACCAGCTACTTCTTCAGTGTCTGCCTGCCTGACTGACTGATTGTCTGCCTGCCTGACTGCCTGACTGCCTGACTGACTGACTGACTGACTGACTGACTGACTGCCTGACTGACTGACTGACTGACTGATTACCTTACTGACTGACTGCTTGACTGCCTGCCTGCCTGACTGATTGCCTGGCTGCCTGCCTGACTGACTGATTGCCTGCCTGCCTGACTGACTGACTGACTGACTGACTGACTGACTGCCTGACTGCCTGACTGCCTGACTGCCTGACTGACTGACTGACTGACTGACTGACTGACTGCCTGCCTGACTGACTGCCTGCCTGACTGACTGACTGACTGACTGACTGCCTGACTGAGTGACTGCCTGCCTGCCTGCCTGACTGACTGACTGACTGACTGACTGCCTGCCTGACTGAGTGACTGCCATGCTCTCAACCATGATTGTCAGGGACTCACCCAATTAACTCTTTTTTTGCTGTAAGTTGCCTTCTTCATGATGTCTTAACATAGCAATAAAGTAGCTAAGACAGGGGTGTCTTGCTTAGGGCTTTTCAGGGGGTTTTGGGATTCCCAAACAGTTTAGCTGAAGGACAAAGGCCTTCTTGCCGTCTACCTAATAGAGCATATTTGTCTTTTTGATGACTTATTTTAGGGAAGTAGTCTTTTTAAATTTAGCTTTTCAAACAGGATCTTATTGTGTAGCCAAGACTGTCCTCAGATTCGCAATTCTCCTGCCTCCACCTCTATAGCACTGAAATTACGGGTACGTGCTGATACGCCTATCTTCACAACGTCTGTTCAAAGTGAGGGTCGGAGGCTGGAGAGGGGGGTTCAGAAGTTAAGAGTGAGTGCTGTTCTTGCCAAAGACCTGAGTTCAGTTCCCAGCTCCCACATCAGGTGACTCACAGTAGCTGGGACTCCACTTCTGGAGGGCCCAATGTCTCTGTCCTCTGTGGGTCCCTGGGTCCCTGGATGCACACACACACACACACACACACACACACACACACACACACACACACACACACACACACAGACACGCACACACACGCTTAAAATAAATCTTTTAAAAACTGATAAAAAATAAAATAAAATAAACTTTGGCCTCTCTCTAGGCTCTAGAGTCTAGAGGAAGCATCTGCCCTTAGAAACGTGACTTCAGGGGTTCAGAGCCCGCCTCCCAATCTCCCCTCCAAACTCAGGTTCTTCCTCCACTCCCTCTAGCCCATCCCACCCACTGCCTGCGTTGTGTAGGTGAGAATAAGCTCCTGGGACTAGAAACAGTCCAGCCAGTGGACTGGGAAGAGGAGATGCCAGAAGAAAGCTCCTTTCTGCATCTCCTAGAATTTAAGGCAACTAAGTCAAAGGTGCCGCTGAGACTTAACTTGCTTCTTTGCATAGCGGGTAGGGTGGTCCTGAGAAAGTCCTCCCTGAGCAGCCTGTGTATCAGGGCACACAGAAGCTCCCATTGTCTGAGGGAGGGCAGAGGCAGAGCCCAGAGTGCACACAGACACAGCTAGACTGAGGCACCAGGCCTGTCCGGAGGGCGAGGCGATGGACGTTTGGAAGACTTGTGGCTGCCTTATGTCTGGGGGGAGGGACAGCGGGACAGCGGGACAGAGGGACCTGCCTGTACAGACCCCCTTTCCTTCTAGACAAAACTTTGTGTGAATACCATGGGCTGGCATAGTCCCTACCCACCAAGAGGTACTGAAGTGTAGTCAGGCCGGAGGCAGAGCATTCCTTCCTGACATCCGGAGCTTGGATGGAGTGAGCACGCAGGGAGATCCCCTTCCTTTCCCTCTGATTGTGTCTTTCTGATTGTGTGTAGTTCAAGACCTATGATCCACCATCCAAAATCACGACTCTAGATGAAATTAGAAGCCAAATCAGGTTGCAAGCCGCCACCGCCCCACCCCGGAAAGCTCGCTCTCAGCCCCCGGCCTCTCAGAACCCCCTATTGTGGATGCTGGCTGCTATTACACGACAGTCTCTCCTAGGGTGGGAGATAGAAGAGTTGCTTCCCACATTTGGCTTGGCATCAGCCCTCTCCCTTCAACTTCCCTGGGGTATTTAAAGATACCGGTCCACCCGACGGTACCTCAAATCCTGTGCCCAGGCCTCCCGACGCTACTCTTCCCAGCCCCAGCGCTGGAGTTTCTGACGGGAGCTCAGTCCCTTTCACTCCCAGAAAGGAGTGCCTGGTCTCCCAAAGCACCCAGAACACCCTGAGGACATGGACAGATATTTCTCAGGAGCCTTGTTTAGCCTGCTTGACCCTAAGACGGGGTTCACTGAAGGCAGGAAAGGGGGGTCCCACAGGGGCCCATCCCCCACCCTTCACCCCACATCTCTCTTTTCCTATCTTTGGCTCCCTTTAATGAAACGCTTCTCCATCCCAGGCAGGAAAACCATCTCCCTGCAAAATATAAAATATATCGCCAGGCACTGCAACGAGAATTAACCTTGATTACCACAGTAATTTACTAATCAAAACTGGAGACCTGCTAATCAAGCCGGAATTGCCAGCTGCTTGATTTTTTATAGTAACATAACCAAAATTGAACATTTGGTAAACAAGGGGTGTGTGGGGGTGGGGGGGATAGGGAGTCTGAGATAGGGTGAGGGGGTACAGGGCCTTCCAGATGCTGCAGAGTGAGACCTAGGCTCCACCGACCTGCCGGCAGGCACAGCCAAAGCGGACGGACCAAAGTGAGCGGCCGGCCCACTCAAGTTCTCGTAAGGCAAGCATGGAGACACATATCAGGTGTTTCACAGGGTGGTTTGTCCGGATGCTGAGGCTGGGTCTTCTGGAAAGAAAGCCCTCATCGAACATCCTAGTGTGAGCGATTTGTCTGGAGGTTGATTCCGGGAATGTTTCAATGAGGTAGGATGCGTGGGCTCCTGCTCACCAGCAGGTCACTGCTGCAGGCCCCGAGACTCGACACGACTGAGTCCTACAGGGACACTGTGCAGAATGGGCCAAGGTCTCCCAGGCAAGGGCAGAGAGTTGCTCCTGTGGGTGTTGACTCCTGGTCCCCCGGGATGCTGAGAAGACTGTACCTGGTGTGAGGATCCCACTGTTCTGCTCACTAGCTCTGGAAGTGCCGTGGAAAGGCAGGTGGACCTCTGACTGCACCCCACTGCACCTGCGGTACCCCAGAACTCTCCCTGAACTGCAGTCCCGAGTAGGAAGCCTTTCTGACTCTATCTCCTTGAAGAAGATGCCAAAGGTCATCTTGCTTCTGAGCATCAGTGCACGCCATTCAGTCAGACAGGGATAGAGTCAAATAGAGTCTCTCCTGCATTCTATGTGACAGCGGTTTGCCCGCGGCACCATTTGTTTCTGCCCTGAGTAGCACCTGACACTCCATATTCTTCATCTCATGAAGCCACACTTATAACGACTGGGGGGTGGGTGGGTAGATTACGTCCCTTTCAGCATCCTTTGGTTCTAGAAGCATCCCCAGTGTATACTATTTTCTCAATAAACCATTGCCGGTTAGGTATTTTAATGAATGAGTGTGGGTGCTTCAGAGCAATATTCCTGCCTTGGACCATGTGAGCCCTTTAACACGAGCCTTTCTGAGCTGCAGCAGTCCTGCCTTACTCGTGGCCCACTCTGTTCTCAGATGTCTCCGGAGAGAGGAGAGACATGCACAATTAGGGCAGGCAGTGCACACAGAATGGGATAGAAAACTGGACTCATTTTAAGGTCCACGGAACATCTATTCTACCACCTCATGCTGAAGAGTATCTGAGCCACAAGAAGGCCTTAGACATTCGGACTCCGAGATGTTCCGGTGTCTGAATCACCTCACATCCCCCACCCGCACGATGCAGCCCACCAGAGCGCTTGTGAGACTTGGCCTCTACCCTTGGGTCCCCCGTGTTCCCAGTGACGCAGATGGCGTCTTACGATTTGTCAGTTCTGTGGGGGTTTCGGTGTAATCTGAGACATCCAACTTGGAACGCGTTTTAGTTTTCAAAGGGGATCTTCCCCAGGCTGGTGACTCATGGCATGACACCAAGCAGCCCCAGTGAGCCCCGTGGTAACCACAAGTCATGTGGTCATGAGGGTAAGCCACCTCCACTCTGTGGTGGACTGTGCTGCTAACATCTGGTACATAATCCTTAGCCAAAACGCACGGTACATTCCGTTTCTCCTCACAAATAAGGCTTTGTGTTAGTCTGTAAATGTCCTATGCACGTCTCATAGACTGAGCTAGGATTTGGGTGGGTTACATACACTGAGTGCGTTTTCTACTCATGGCATTTCCAATTTTCGCAATAGGAAGATTGAGATGTGGCCCGGCTGTAGGTTGAAGAGCATCTGTACATAGTGATTTGACAGAAATGATGGCAAGGGTTCTCTTGATTAGACATCTCTTCCTGGAACAGGCAACAGATTGACAGGAAGTTTGATCGGAAGGTTGAAACTGAAGAAGTGGTCTGTAGAAAAAAAGGGGGTGGGGAGACCGCTACGGTGAACGGTGAACATCCTTCCCAGCCCCAGCCTGGGCGTCTGGGACCACCTGCTCATCTGGAGCAAGGAGGCTGAGAAAGCCCCTCACTGGTGGAAGTAAAATTTGCAGGAGGCAGAGTGGAGACTCCATCCAGGGGCAGACACAAAGCTGGACTTGGGAGCAAATGAGAGAGAGAGAGAGAGAGAGAGAGAGGACTAACAGGGAGGAGGCATGGATCCCACATCTATCGTATGGTGGTTTACGCTGAATTGAATCCTTTCCAGGAGGGAGGGAGAGGGTTATGAGACTCAGAAGGTAAATTAAAGGTCACACACTGTGAAACCAGGGCCTTGGAAGATTTTCTTGAAGCCCCTCCCCAGCTTTGTTTAAAAAAAAACGTTTGAACCACTGCTGGGAGTTTGAACCACTGCTGGGAAACGGAGTCTCTGGCTGCAGCAGAGGTTAGGGGGCTGTTGCTCCATCTGCAAGTCCCACTGTTGAAGCTTTCCCGAGTGATCACTCTGGGTGGGCTTTTCAACGATGCTGCTGTTTTGAAGTCATCCCTGCTCCTTGTAAGTAACCCCTACTCACGCCCCTGTTGCTAACCTCAATAAAAAGTCATCAGTTCACCAAACTGGAATGAGATACGATTGTGACTTTGGTCTTTTGGGGGTTCCCCTTTTAAGGTGAGTAGACGCGTGTGTCCTGTCTCCCCAGGAAACCACGTTACACAGCAACACTGAGCAGAGGCTCTAGGCCATTCTCCTTAGTGTGGCAGTGGACAGGTGGTCTGAATGATATGAGCAGCCTGCCCGTCAGATCTTAGGGTCCCACGCGGCAGGGACAGATATGACACAGGGGTATGAACAAAAAGAACCTCTGAGCAGTTATGGGTCACCTACCCCCTGTGTCCTGGGGAGACTGGAGATGGTGGGGACCACTGGACACTGTAGTGAAGGAGAGCAAGGCTTAATGCTGATGCTGACAGCCACTCTAAAGTGCCAGCCTGCTGAGGAGCCTGTGAGAGATGGAGCCAATCAGAGCCCAGCACTGTGTCCCCGCCTTGAGTGAGGACAGCTGCCTGCTTATCAGCCTGGTCTGCAAAGACGTGACCTCAGCAGGAAAGCCACATGCTGCCCTTCCCAGTGGTGACCAGGGCCAGTAAACAAGCAAGAGAAGAACTGCGAAGGGCATTATGGCCACAGAGACAGTAGTCATATCCACCTGCCTAGCTGTGATCAAGAGTCGGGACTCTGTAAATTAACTTTTACTTGTGTGCATGTGTGTTGTGTGCATGCGTGTGAGTGTGCTTGTGTGTGTGTGTGTGTGTGTGTGTGTGTGTGTGTGTGTGTGTATGTGTGTGTGCGCGCGCGCGCGCGCTATGTATGTGCACATGTATCTGGAGGCCAGAGGCTGACATCAGGTGTTTTCTTTAACCACACTGCTCCTTAATTTTGAGATGAAGCTTCTTATTGAATCTGGAGTATCACCACCAAACTGATAGAATGATTTCTATCACAGCTTACAGGCTGTGGTCTGGCTATTCCAATAGGGGTCCTCCCTAGTGGGATTACAGGCAGGTGCCACCACTCCTGGTTTTCCTGTGGGTGCTGGGGATCCAAAGTCAGACAGACCCTCACACTTGTGCAGCAAGCAATTTACAAACTGAACCATCTCTGCAGTCCCTAAAACACACAAAGATTACATGAACATGTTAATTCTTACATGAAAGTATCTATTCACAGAATAGCATACCCATGACAAAGTGTTTATTGAAAACTCCTAACTCATTCCCTCCTTACTCTCTTAGAAGCAGGCTAACACAATATGATTAGGTTGCAGAAAGGCTTGTGTAGCAAAGGAGATTCTTATTCTAAAACATGAAAAAAAATCACTGTTAACTATCTTAGCTTCTTTTCTATTGCTGCAATAAAACATCATGACCAAGGCAATGTATAAAAGAAAGCATTCAATTGGACTTCCTGTTTCAGAGGGTCCCAGATAGCCGAGCAAAGGCATGAGGGCAAGCACAGCTGAGAGCTCACATCTTGACCTGAAGGAATAAGGCAGAGAGAGGACACTGAGAATGCCACCAGTCTTTTGAAACCTCCACGTCTGCCCCCAGTAGTGCATGGCCTCCAACAAGACCACACCTACTAGTCCTTCCCAAACATTTCCTATTAAGAAATAAAAGGAGCTTGGGATAAAGATACCCTTTATTAGAAAAACACCAGCCAAACACAAGCCAGAGCGTGGCAGGAGCAGCAAGGCAGGGGGACCAGAGAGAAGGGGCCCCATGTGCTTTGCCCTCCCTTAAGAACCTATGTCACCGTGTCATCCTGACCTCACTGAGTAGACCTTTCATCACCATCTGTACATATCTCCTCTAGGTTTAGATGGAATATGTATGGCCCTGGGGGACATGAGGCCTTGACCCTCACTGTTCATGACCTTGGAATGCATACATGATTGACAGTTTTCACTCAGCAGGGACTCATGCCTTACCTCCTTTGCCATCTACCCTTTCCCTGTTGGTGGGTAGTTTGGTTGATTTTAGCTTTGGGGATCGCCACAACAAGCATGCTCCCATGGGGTTCCCTGAACATAGTTCTTTGCAGACTACATACCCAGAGGTAGAAATAGCAGAAGTCTGAACGTCCACAGTGCATTGTGTATTGTCAATTTCCCCAAATACGGGTGTAAGTAGTACATCTCCACCCAGTGCCCACACCCTCCCAGGCTCATAGCATCAGAATCAAAACTGTGGCCAACTTTGAAATATTCACATGTTGACAGACTCCTGATAAAATGGTGTGTCTTTCATTTATTGTCCATTGGGCTTCATGCATGAAGTCCCAAACTCTGCCTATCTCTCTGTGGGGAATTATCTTTTCCTTATTTGCTTATACTTATTAATATTTTACACGCACTTGTGCATATCCTTATCATCATTCTTTTGATATTTTCCTCGTTATGCTGACTGTCATGAATTTTTAGTATTTATTTAGTGTGTGTGTGTGTGTGTGTGTGTGTGTGTGCGCGTGCGTGTGTGGTTTGTGTGTGTGCGCACGTGCACGCGCGCCATAAGCTGCAGTGCTTGGCAAGGCCAGAAGAGGGCATCAGATTCCCTGGATCTGGAGTTCCAGATGGCTGTGAGTTGGCCAGTGTTGGTGCTGAGAACCAAGCCTGGGCCCTCTGCAAAAGCTTCCAGTGCTCTTAGCCACTGAGCCATCTCTCCATCCTCAAGTCATGGTATTTATCTCATCCCTCCTCACCTTTGGAAAACCTAGGCAGTACTGAAGAGATATGCTTGCTTCTGATACATCCCCCAAATTTCATACTTTACTCACCTCTGCAGGACAGAAAGCCCTGTTTCCCATTGGTTGCTGGAGGAACAAGGCAAATATCATGATCTGCTTTCTTAAAAGGAAGGAAAATAAATTCCAGTGACCCCAAAGGATGGAGATGTCAACCACTGCCTTCTCCATACCTCCTCTACAGAGAACATGGCAGATACCACTCACTCATCAAGAAACTCCTTCCCTCAACCTGGATTCAGCCTCATAACCTCCCTGACAACAGTGCCACCAGGACCCAGCTAGAATTGTCTTCTGAGAAAATCTATATGCCTCTCTAGCATTTTTAATCATTCTGGTGTGCCTCGGGTGTGGGGGGGCATTCAGAGCCCCCTTCCCCTGGCAAGGATTATCTCATCAGAGTTTTTATTAA
>NC_048602.1:1753125-1765625 GCF_003668045.3 Cricetulus griseus | reverse complement strand
AGGATTAGGAGGTGTGGCCTTGTTGGAACAGGGCCATGTCTGCCTTGTGCTATCACATCCCACCATGATGACAATGGACAAAGTCTCTGAAACTGTAAGCCAGCTCTCAATTAAATGCATTCTTTTAAAAGAGTAACTGTGCAGCCGGGCGGTGGTGGTGCACTCGAGAGGCAGAGGCAGGCGGATCTCTGTGAGTTCAAGACCAGCCTGGTCTATAGAGCAAGTTCCAGGATTGGCTCCAAAGCCACAGAGAAACCCTGTCTCAAAACACACACACACACACACACACACACACACAAGTTACTGTGCTCATGGGCACAGAGGAGCTGGCTCCTCCCCTCGCTGCAGGGGGTAGGGTGGCCCCAGAGGCTCATCTATCATCCAGGCCTGCAGCCGGGCCTGGGGTTGGCCCCACTAGCATCTACCTCCTCTAGGACCTGGTGAAGCTTGGGAAATGACTGGTCCTGTGGAACAATATCTGCAAAATCTCCATGACTCGGGTTAGCTACAGGATGTCCCAGAGGAGTTTTGGTGAGGAGTCGGTGGTGACGGTGTGGCAGAAGCCAGAGGCCTTGAACCAGACCAGTGACGCATTGCAATGAACATTTGCTAGGAAAGCTGACTGGACAAAAGGGTATACTGCGTGACGTACGGAAGCTCCCAGTGCCACCGGTGTTGAGAGGAGGGAAAAAAATCACGTTAAATAATAAATTAAAAAAGGGGCATCATTGTGTGTGAAGTGAGGAACAAACAAAAAGAAAGAGTTGCTGAGGCCATGGTGTCTCTTCCTAACAATAGAACACTGACTGAGGCAGACTTCCTTCAGTGACAGATGGTACCTGGGACATGTAAAACAAGTTAACCTTTTCCTCCCATGTCACAGCAACAGAAAAGCAAACTAGGACACCTGGGAAACATAGGTAACCCAGAATTTGGGTTAAATATCCATTTTCTTAAAAAATGTATTTGTCTGGTTGTATTGCCTGCCTGTGCACTGTGTGTGTGTGTGTGTGTGTGTGTGTGTGTGTGTGTGTGTGTGTGTGTGTGTGCACTGTGTGTGTGCAGTACCCACACAGGTCAGAAGAGGGCAGCAGACCTCAGGGACACAGAGGGCCCAAGCAGATGCTGAGAACCAAACCTGGGTCCTCCGTAAGAGCAACAAGTGCTCTCAGACACAGAGCCACCTCTCCAGCCCTTAAATATCAATTTCTGAGGTTGCTCTGAGCTCCGGCCTGAGTCCTGTTTCTCTTCTTTCTGTCACCTCCTCAAGCCAGGATCCACCCCACCCCATGTCACTAATCAGACTCTCCGGCTCTGAGTCGGTCATTAGGAATTCCCTAGGCTCGGTGTCCTCCCAGGCTGCTGTCAGCCCAGGGATGCACGCCTTTCTGGGAACAAGGCGGGCAGGGAAGCAGGCTTTGCTCTTTCCCTTCCCAACTGACCATCTGTTTCCCCGTTAGGCATTGTCTGACACTGCAGCCTCGCTGGAAGACCAGGGAGCCTGCGACTGGCCAGGACAGAGCTTCCTAGCCACAGGTCCTCTCCACCTGTGGTGTGACGTTACACACCAGCTGGAGGCTTCCAGGTAGACGTCCATGCTGAGAGAGTGACTGAACAGTAGCTATTTCAGAATCCAAGTCTCTTTGTCTTCTTTGAGTCTTTATTTAGGGTGACAGCTCCCTTCGGAGGGGACAGATGATGCATTCAGGGCCATAACACGAGGCCAGAAATTCAAGATGGGAGACCGTAGGAGGGACGGAGAGAGGGAGAGTTCACATTGCGGCAGGCTGCTCCTCGGTTCATGACAATTTATTCTGCAATCAAGAGCCATCCTCCTCACTCTGCCGAGTCATACACCAGACCTCCCCCCATTACATCAAGAAAGAGGAGCCGTAACAAACAGCATTACGACGTCACAAATCAATTTTATTGAAACCGTATTAGGGTTCAGTAAAGCTGAGGGATCAGACACCGAAGGAGAGAGGAAGCCACGGCAAGAGGAGACAGCACACCAAGATTTACTTCTGAGTGCTACAAAATATTGAACTAAAAATAACATTAAAGACGAAATTTGTAATGAATCTCAAGCTGCTAAATTCCCCCAAGGCTGAGTCTGCCAAAGGCTTCGTGGCAATCCTCTGTTCTTTCCTGTCTTTATTTAAATATTTTATACAGTTGTCTATGTTCATGTGCAGAGAGAACTGTCATTTATATTTCAGTCCACTCTAAAATGGATCTTAGGCTACCTCAAGCTGAGCTGCGTGCAGCGTGGGGCTGAGCCGAGAGGTAGGCTGCGATGGGGAGAATAAATGAAGACTGATTCTTAATGTACTTTTTGTGTACTTTTATTTCCCTGTCATGTTTTCCGCCTTAAACCTGATTTGTAATTCTATGGGTTTTGTGACATTATGATAAGAGGCGATGCACACAAGACTCCCATTTAGCAGGGACATTGACGGGCATTTGAGTTAAAGAGAGTGGTTGACGGAAGCAGAGCTGGATTCGGACCCTGCGGCTTAATGCGTAGCTGAAGAAGTTGCTGCGTCTGGAGTCACAGTATTTCATGCTTTTCTATACATTAGACTTTGCCAAAGTGAGCTTTTGGAAGAATAAAGCATTTCCAAGATAAATTCAATTTTCGCTAGTGTTGAACTGAACTTTCTATGTCACTTACAGATTCGCTCCAGGTTGGGCAGGAAAGAGCATTTTCTTGGTTTATGAACCAAGTGGAAGGGTGAGACTCCGAGTGGGGGAGAGGAAGGAGCGGTTTGGGGCAGCCAGGAGGGACCGACTCGAGGAGGAGGAGGTTCCTCACAGACTGTGTATCAGACAGAGACAGGGAGGCTGGACTGGGGTGCCTGGGTTCACAGAGCATGACATCCACAGGGTCAGCCTTGGGAATCTGGCACGATGAGAACACAGCGAGGGTGGGTTTGCTGTGTCCCCAAGCCCTCAGCAAATCAAGGGTCACCAGGGCTGAGGCCTGCAGGACGAGAGGTGCATTGCTCCCCTCTTCTCTCAGCCCTTACCCTGGTATAGGCCTGGACAGAATACCCGCCCAGACCAGCTGACCCCACCACTGCCGCTGCTGGTGGCTCTCTTCAGAGTCCAGAGCTCTGGGCAGCGTGCCCACTACCCTCACCCTCGGTACATTTCCTGAGAGGGTAAATGACGGCTCCTAGGGTGGCATTTGTGGGGACCAGGGGACAGCCTGAGGAGGAAAGCCCACAATCCCTGTGCTGGCTTCGCCTTGAAAACCATAGGTCTAGGATTAAAATAATAACACCTGTATTCTTCAAAACAAGATGGAATACACTGAGTGGGAATGATATTTCTCCCTCTTCTTCCCGCCCCACCTTAAACCCCCCCATACGAACCTGTTGTGTCTGTGTGACTGGAAAACAGCTTGGTGGTCACACTGCACTGGTTCTGCAGTTCATCCAAACACAGATTGCAGTATATAGTGGAAAACCAGCCAGTCTCCCTCCAGTGAAAACCAGCCAGTCTCCCTCCAGTGAGCCCTGTGCTGATCCCTCAGAAAATAAACATACTATCTTAAAATTTGTGAAAAGCATTATTATTTGGAAAGGAGATCTTTGTGGATAGAATTAATTGAACAATCCCCAAATAAAATCATCCTGATTAAGCAGGTGGACCAATCTCAGGCCTTTTTTTACTTTCACGGGGAAGGTTTATTGGGGAAGGGAATGGAAAGTGTAGAGGAGACCAGTCTCTGGAGATGGGAGCCGTGGAAAAGAGAGGGAGGCATGGGAGGGGCCTGATTTTCCCCCCTTTTAATTTTTTATTTAATTTATTTTTTACATTCCAATCACGGTTCCCCTTCCTCCTCTCCTCCCACCCCGCCCCCACCCCCCATCTGCTCCTCAGAGAGGGTGAGGCCCCCCTAGGAAGTCTACTAAGTCTGACCCATCATCTAGTTGAGGCAGGACCAAGGCACCTCTCCACACTCCACCCCGTGCCTTGGCTGGGCCAGGTATCTCTTCATATAGAATGGGCTCCACTAAGTCAGTTTGTGCATTAGAGTCAGATCTGGGACCCACTGCCAGTGGCCTCATATACTGTCCCAGTCACACCATTGTCACCTATATTAAGGGAGTCTAGTTTGGTCTTATGGAGGTTCCCCATTTGTCAGACCTGAGTCAGTGATCTCTCACTAGCTCGGGTCAGCTGATCCTGTGGGTTTCCCCATCATGGTCTTGACTCCTTTGTTCATAGTTTTGCTCCTCCCTCACTTTCATTGTACTCCAGGAGCTTGGCCCAATGGTGAGTTGTGGATTTCTGCATCTGTTTCCATCTGTTTCTGGAAGAGGGTTCTAGTTTCTCTGGGGTTGTGGATTGTAGGCTGGGTATCTTTGCTTTATGTTCTGTATCCACTTATGAGTGAGTACATACTATGTTTATCTTTCTGGTTTTGGGTTATTTCACTCGGGATGTTTTTTTTTTTTTTTCTAGTTCCATCCATTTGCCTGCAAAATTTTAGGATGTCATTGCTTCTTACCACTGAGTAGTACTCCATTGTGTAAATGTACCACATTTCCTTTATCCATTCTTCAGTTGAGGGGCATCTAGGTATTTCCAAGATCTGGCTATTACAAATAATGTTGCTATGAACATAGTTGAGCAAATGTCCTTGTGGTGTGAATGTGCCTCCTTTGGTATGTGCCCAACAGCGGCACTGCAAAGTCTTCAGATAGGTTGATCCCTAATTTTCTGAGAAATCACCATACTGATTTCCACAGTGGCTGTACAGGTTTACACTACAACCAGCAATAGAGAAGTGTTTCCCTCTCCACATCCTCTCCAGCATAAGCTGTCAATGGTGGTTTTGATCTTAGTTATTCTGATCGGTGTAAGATGGAGTCTCAGAGTTGTTTTGATTTGCATTTCCCTGATGACTAAGGATGTTGAGCCTTTCCTTAAGTGACTTTCCACCATTTGAGATTGTTCTGTTGAGAATTCTCTGTTTAGATCTGTACCCCATTTTAATAGGATTATTTTGTAGTTTGATGTCTAGTTTCTTGAGTTCTTTATATATTTTGGAGAACAGCCCTCTGTTAGATGTGGGGTTGGTGAAGAGCTTTTCCCCTTCTGTAGGGAGACGTTTTAACCCAATCACAGCCCTTCTTATGAGAGATGGGAGAGAGAGACAAGACACTGTGAAGATGCTAAGATACTGACATAATCCATCCACAAGCTATGGGATGCTTCATCATCAGAATAGGTGGGAGATTGTCCCCTGTGTCTTTGGAGGAAGTGGGGTCCTGTTAACATCTTGATTCCAGACATTGGACCTCTAGAGCCATGTGTATTAGTCAGGTTTCCATTACTGTGGGAAGGTACCTGAGATGACAATGACTGAGGAGCAAAGAAGGGAGGGAGGGATGGACGGATGAAGGAAAGTTGATTTGGTAGCTAGAAAGACGGCTCAGTAGTTAAGAGCATTTGCTGCATTTCCAGTTTGGATCCCAAATTCAGGCAGCTTCTGGTTGCCCATAATTCAAGTTCCAGAGAATCCAAAACCCTTTCAGGCCTCCATGGTCACCCTTACATACACGGCATCCACACACAGATTCATATTTAAAAACTATCTTTAAAAGTGGAAGATTTAGTTTGGTTCATGGTTTCCTGTGTGTGTATGTGCGAGTGTGTGTTCAGGTGTGTATGTGTGCATGTTCCTCTGCTGGCATGTGTCAAGGTCAGAGGACAATCTTAAGTGCTGGTCCTTACCTTCCACCCTATTTTGAGACAGGGAGTCTTTGTTGTTTGTTCCACCTATGCCAGGGTGGCCAGGCTGTGAACTTCCAGGCATTCTCCTGGCTCCACCTCCCATCTTGTCCTAAGAATTCTGAGATTACAGGTTCACGTTACTGCCTACAGCTTTACACAAACACGGGTTCTGGGGATTTGAACTCAGGCCCTCAGACTTAAACAGCAAGGGTTTCACCCTCTGAGCCTTCTCCCTAGTCCATCAACCCATGGTCTGTAGACTCCACTGTTTGCTACAAGGGCTTGTTGGAACAAAGCTGCCCTCTTGATGGTAGTCAGAGGGAGGGGGAAGAAAGGAGGGAAGGGGCTAAGGGCAAAATAGACCCTCCAAAGCCATCTCCCACAGACTTCCTCCCTTCTCCATCAAGGATTGGCCCATTAAGCTTTGGAGTAAAATTAATGGCATCAGAGCCTTCTTTATCCAATAAACTCTCATTGGTTCACGTTTGAACATTGCTGTCCTGGGAACCAAGTGTTCCTTGGTTCTCTAAAGGACATACCAAGTCCAGATCCAAACCAAGGAGGAAAAGTAAAACCTGTATTGTAAAGCCTCGCAGCTTGTGGTGATTTGTAGTGGGATCCCCACTAAGCAAATTCTCTTTCTTTCCTTAGGTTTCTATCTCAACGGGAATTTGTCAGCATTGTTCCTATGGGAATGTTAAGAAATGTGTCCGGCAGGGCTGGGATGGTGATAACCCTCAGTGGTGTGCCATTCTTTTTCAGTGCAACACAGTCTTTCTAATAGCTACATTGTCTGGGGTGAATTGGGTGGGCATCACCCTTTCCTTCTCCCTGGACAGGGATGCCTGGACTATCCTCAGGGTCCATGACATTCAGAAAGCTCACAGAGGCCGTCCCCTCATGATGGGGTGACTTTGACATCAATGGCTGTCAGATCCAGCCCCAGCTGCTTATAGGTTGTCTTCGGGACCCCCTGAATTTCACACACAAGACTGAGAAGCTACTGGACTCAAAGTTCCTTCAGCCTCGATGAACAGAATCCCACTAACTGTTTAAGTAATGGAGCCAATTCCGCTTAGGAATCATAGACCTTAGGAGACCAAAGCCGGAAAGGAAGCCCTGCCTTCTCCTCATGCAACCTGATACCGGGCCTCTCTTCCCTCCGCCTCCTTCTGTCTCCGCCTGAAGAACAGCTGTCTCCTTCCTTTAGAAGAGAGGATAGGAATCCATGGGTCCTGTGGATGTCCTGAGCCCAAATCCCTGCCTAACTCCAAATCACCTACAAGAATACAATGGCAAGCCACAGCTCGAATCAGGTGTCTGTCCACCCTCCTCCTAGTCCATAAAGACCCCAGTGGGGCAGTCACAGAGTGTAGCAGGGCCCTAGTGTTAGTCTTGGGATCTAAGATTGGTTCTTGGGCTCAAGGACGCAGTGTGGTGAATGAGCAGGGGAAATTTTCTTCTTGCCCAAATCCTCTACTGTGGGGTTTGACTGTGACACATCCCTACCTAGTTCCCAGCAGGGGATATTGTGTTAGGTTGTGTAGCCTGGCAGAAGAGAAAAGTTCCTGGAGGCGGGCCCTTGGTGGTCCATTCTTGCTGTCTGCCTCTAGTATTATTCTCTGCTCCCTGACCAGTACTGATGCTTTCCCTGCCATGATGAACTGACGCCTCTCTGAAGCCATGAGCCAAATAAACTTTCTTGTCTTGCATTTTTTTCTACCAGATGTTTTGGTAAGGAAACAAGAAAATTAACTAATACGAACACCCACCTTGCCATTTGACTCTAAGACTCATAACTGGATGAGTCTTTTGAGAAGATCAAACCTGGTAGGACCCTGCCCAGACAAGTGCCTGTGTTCCTTGACTCTTTCCAGGGACTTCACAGCTTGTCTCACGACAGAGGGCTGTGTGGATGGAGATGAAGAATGCGGTCTGGATTGAAGCTTCGGCTATAAATTACTCATGGCTCAGCAGTTAAGGGTGATCACTACTTATGCGGAGGAACCTTGGTTGGGTTCCCGTGTTGTGCCTGTAACACCAGCTCCAGTAAGATCTGACAACTCTCACCTCCTTGGGTACCAGTACTGACGAACACGCACGTGCGCGTGCGTGCATACACACACACACACACACACACACACACACACACACACACCTGCACACGCTCCATGAGACATATGCCGTGTGAGATATTTGAGTGTTCTGGTTCTCAGCCCTCAGGAGACCAAATCCTGATGCATTCAGGGAGACAGAGGCCTTGCCTTTTCTCTCCCCGCTATACATGACCAGGATCAAAATAAACACAGTAGAGAGGAATCCCTGGGCAGGGTTCCCACAGCTGTGTCTCCTGATACCCATCTCTCCTTCGTGGCTCCTCAGTATTCTAGGCCTCTGTTTTTCCCTCTGTTAAACAGACGTCTTTGTTGAAGACGGTGTCTCGATGTGTAGCCTGTGGTAGGCTGGAACTCATGATCTCTCTCCCTCAGCCTCCCAAGTACTGAAATTACAGCTTTAAACCACCACAGGCAAGCTGGCTGCTGGGCTGTAATGCATATGCATTGCTATGAAATGATCAGGATACCAGTGTAATGTAATTCTGGGATTATCAGGTTCTCCAGGCCTTGATTTTGTCTGACTCAGAGGCCGAATTCCTTCCTGGAGTATGAGCCCCTGGGACAAAGATCAGCGCGATTTCTACAGTGGCCCCCATGACCCTGGAGTCTCCTGCAAAGAAGAGTCAGACGCTTTGGAGGGGGTAGGAACAGGACTAAGCAGCCCTTCTGCCTCATTGTGGTTCTGCTGGGCTAATCACCAGTGGGAACAGGCCTGCTCTGACCTCTTTGTATCCCCTTAATCGCTTTTGTGTTTGGGCGCTGACCCCAGACATCCATTTGACTCAAGAGCCTCTTTCTGGTCACAGAACACAGGCTTTGGTGAATGGATCCGTTTCACATGGAGCAAGTATAAGGTGATGATGAACTCAGCAGCCTCCAGCCGACCAGGCGAGGGCGGCTGCACGCTGCCCTGTAGCCCAATCTGTGACCCCAGGGCTCTTCCTTAGCAAGGAGGACACGCGTCCTGGGGAAATGACCAGAAAGTGGCCCAGAAGTGCAATGAGTACTTAAGGGGGCATTAAAAAGGCCAGCGTCTCCCCGGTGACCAAAGAAATAGCATGTGGCAGGCAGAACAGAAGCCCACAAGACAGCAAGTCAAAAGCCTTAGAATCTGTGATTGCTCTTCTGTATTCAAAGGGGTCATTATTGGTTCCGCTTTAGATCATTAAGGGGACCTTACAACACAAGGATGTGTGATAGATAATATTTGTTAGGGCCTCATGACTACAAAGGACCTTGTGAGAGAAAGACACGAGCCTCTCTTATAGAGAGACATATAATTCTTGCGTTTGGTACGCTGAGGCAGGAGGATCATGAGTTTGGATCCAACCTGGAATTTTCCAAGGGAAAAAAAAAAAGCGTTGCAGTGGAGTGGATTTCATGAACAACACAGTTATACCAAAGAGATGCCACCTGAAGCAGGAAGAGAGATTCTAAGATGCTGGCCTTGAAGAGGGAATAGTCAAGCCATTAACCCAGGGTTTTTTAACAGCATGACAAACTAAGAGGCAAAGAACAGATTGTCCCTGAGAGCCCTCAAGAAGGCAAGGCAAGTCTACACCTCGACTGATGCCCAGATTTCTGGCCTCTAGAACTGTAGAGAATTAGTGTGTGTAATTTGAAGTCACCAAATCCGTGGTGATTTTGTGCAGCACACACAGGAAGCCAGCATACCACACAGGACAGATCCATCACCCGACAGGTGCAACGGGTTCACTGCTGGGAACAACAGTTCCCAAGGGCACCAGCTGGGACTCCATGTTCCCAAGCTCAACTTTTCTTCCTCTTTGGGTGTCTTCCAAGTTGTTCTCCTCAGTCAATGTGAGCACCCACAGGAAAGACCTTGTTCTGTGCATTCCTGTCTTCCTGAAACTTGGCGGTGCCAGGCCCACAAGGATGGGTAGAAAGAATTCCTTATGCATGACACGGTGGCATGCGCTATAGTTTCAGTGCTTGGGAGAATGAGTCAGGAAGGCTGGATTTCAGGACAGTCTGGCCTATGTAACGAAACCCTGGCTCCAAACAGAGTCCACTGACTGAATGTCTGGTGGGCAGAGGGATGTCCACACAGAGCAGCGGGTTCTCATCCTTCCTAATGCTGAAACCCTTTAATACAGTTCCTCGTGTATGGTGACCCTGACCATAAAATTATTTCATTGCTATAATGTAAGTATCTGATTCGATATATAGTAGATCTGATATGTGACCCCTGGAGAGTCACGACCCATAGGGTGAGAACTCACTGACATGAGGAGTAGATATCTACCCTCTAGCTTGGGGCCAGATACACTTACCAATCCTATTTTAAAGTGTAGAGTAGAGTAGGTCTCACACTTGCAGGGGAAGGTTCTAGAAGTCGCATGTTTAATGGTTTTGTTTTAAAGGGTCCCATTCCTAGGCCACCCACTGTGGGGCTAATGGGACTTTTTGGCTGACCGTGGGTGAGCCACCGGAACTGAATGCTTCCTCTCTGCCTGAGCACAGATTTGATTTTATAAAAAGTAGTAGGAGTGATAAATAACAGGAAATTGTATGTCTCCATCTGAGGAGGAATATGTGGGACCCTTTGGCACTCGTCGAGAAGCACGGTAGCCGAAGCAGTTGTTGGGGGGGAGGCAGGGGACAGCAGAGAAAACTGCTTCAGGATGAGCGCCGGGAAGTTTCTGTGTAAACACATCTTTTCTGAGGGTTGGCGATTATTTCCGAGAATTACAGATTTTCAGAATTCGCTCTGGTGTTAACAGCTGCCACTCCAAAAGCCGAACGCCGAGCCAAAAAAATATTGTGCTTCCAGTTGAATAGTCTGGCTTTGGAAGACAAACATGACTTCTCTGGGGGTCACCACTTGATGTGTTGGCGCACTCCTTGCAGGGCCCCAGGTCCCAGCAGGCCACTCCATGCAGAGACGAGACCCTCAGATTGCCGCTTCTTCCTACGGCGTCAGTGGCTCACTGTAATTAAGGCCCACAGCTCTCACTTAAGAGTTCGCAGGGTGGACAGCAGAAATGATGGTGGTTACCAACCGAGAGCATTCGGCAGGGATGTTTGGGGTACTTTGAGAGCCTCCAGAGGGCTCCCTCCTCTCTGTGGTCCTCAGTCTTCCCATCTGTTGAATGAGGGAATGGCTCTCTACTGATGTGGACTGCTTGTTAACAGAGGTAATTGAAGAGCCTTCAGGCAATGCATGGGCTGCTCATTAAATAGCACCAAGTGCCATGTGTGAGACTTGAGTCCAGGCTTTATTCTCCTTCTGTTGCTGTGGTTACATAGAGGTGGAAGCCTTGGCTTAATTTCTGGACATTTTGCACCTCATCTTTGCATTTGGTTTATCTTTTTTTTTCAACAAAAACAATGAGCATAGCTATAGACAAGCAAAAGTAGTTAGTGCTCAACCTTGTTTGTATATCCAAGGTCTACGGTGGTGTCAAGACAAACATGTCCCTTTCGTTGAACAACTGTGTTGGACAGATGCCAGCTGGACATGGTGGCACATGCCTGATAGCCCAGCTTCTTCGGGGACTGAGGCTGAAAGATGGCAAGAAAGATCCCCCCACCCTGGGCTACGTAGTGGATTCCAAACCAGCCTAGGTAACTTAGCAAGCTCCTGCAGCATAAAAATGAAAATGAAATAAGACTGTGGTGTATCTCAGTGGTGGTATGCTTGCCCAGTGAGTGTCAGACCCTGACTTCAACCAATAGGACTGGAGAAAAAGGAGAGGGAATACAAAGAGCCAGAGGAGGGAGAGTGAAGTATAGCTATTAGGGGAGAGTGATCTTAGGATGCTGTTCTCTGTGAGCCCAGAACCCTTCCAGCTCAGCTTTCTGTAAGTCTTTCCTTTTAATAATGCATTATCATTTTAAATGATACAACGAAACTGTGCATATTTATGGAGTACCGGTGCAGTGTTTCAACGCACGTATGGAATGAGTAACGATCAGACTGGGATAATTGGCAGATCCCTCACCTCAGACATATATCACTTCTTTCTGTTGGGAACGATCAAAATCCTTTCTGCTTGCTATTTTGGGATGTTTGAGGAATCGCTGTCAACTACTGTTAGCCTACTATGCAGAGCATAGTAATGGGTGTTAGTCCTTCCTCACGCATAGGCGTTGGCCTGAGCTGACTGCAAGCCATCCAGCGCACTGAGCACCCTCGGTTCCCTCTGACACCCACCAGTTGACCCCACAGAGGACGCTGCTCCTGCTCACACTGACGCTGGCAGCATCTTTGCTTCATTGATACGTTAATACTTCCATCAAAAGACATATATTTGGGTGTATGTGCTATGGCAGAACCCAGCAAGTTTCTCCTTCTGCCTGTTTACATGAAAAAGTCCTCATTACAATTCAAATTACTTTCAAATTATGCTCATCTGGATTGCATGCTTTATAAAGACTCCCAGGCCTATCTCTTTCTGGGGTTATAAGTTAAAATATTTTTATTATGATAAAAAACCGCTTTCAAGATCCCACAGACATTTGCTAAAAAGCGGTGGGTAAGACATCTTCACGCTGGATACAACCCTCTCCCAGCCCACCCTCAAGGAAAGGAAACTGGAGCTTTAGCTGTCAGTCAGGTGGCTAAGGGCCAGTGCAGCACAGTGGACTTGGGCTAACTCACCCGCTGTTGAC
>NC_048602.1:1712500-1752910 GCF_003668045.3 Cricetulus griseus | reverse complement strand
GTTATTGCACGGACCTCCCTTCATAAGAATTCCTTGATCTAGGTGGTGGCATTCACGGCCAAGGCCAGCATTCAGAGGCTGAGGCGTGAGGATCTCCAGTTTAAGGGCAGCCTGGCCTACCCAGAAAAACTCTGCCTCAGAAACAAACAAGAAAAAAATATTGACAGATGTGCACTGGAACAGAGAGTGACCCAGAGCTGCTGCTCATCCTCATGTCAACACTTGGTCACCCTGCAGCGGGGAGGAGAGAAGACTGTGTGTGCTTCTCAGATGAGTCAGCCGAACAGATCTGTGCCAGGTGTGCTCAGCCTCAACCCCCAGCTGCAGACACTAGTTCTCAAGTCAGCCTTAGGGAGCGGTTGTGTTGGCATCCAGGGGCCAAGCTAGGTCACAGTCAGTGAGGTCTCTGAAATGTGGTCATTGCACACACACACACACACACACACACACACACACACACACACACACACACACTGGGAAGATGGGGATTGTGACCACATGCCTGAGACCAGGAAGAGTAAGGCATGGTTTAAACGACAAAACAAAAACCTCATTTAAGTAAAGAAGTACCAGATAGATACACCTACCTTGTCACTGTGAGCCCAGCACAATGGCATTAGAAGCTCAGCATAGGGGCTGTGCAGGAGAGACAATGGGTACCATGAGGAGAGGGACACAAAACCGCTGTAGACAGACACGTAGATGCCATGTGGGTACCATTCATGTTATGCAAGAAAGAAAATAAATCAGGGATGTTTCCAAACACCCACAAATGATAGATAGATAGATGATAGATTGATAGATAGATAGTAGATAGATAGATAATAGAGAGATAGATAGACAGATAGACAGACAGACAGACAGACAGATAGATAAGAACCTGAGTAAATTAAGGAACCAATTCTTGAAGTAGACTATTCTAGCCAGGTCTGGTGGCAAGGATGTCTTCTGTAAAAATGTGTCATTCCAGGTAAGAGCCCAAAGGACAGGAAGAGATAAACTCTGAGAAGATGGAAGGACGACGTTCCAGAGAGAAGGACAACAAATGTGGTGCAGAGAGGCCCCTGTGGATGTCTGGGGCCAAGTGTATTCAGGGATTCACTTTTCAGAAACCATGCTGGTCCTTCTGCCAGAGAACAGTGGAAGTGACAATCCCCACCTCTGTCTTTCCACTGTCACCTCCTGAAACGACCGACCGGTTTGGACTTTGGCTTTGGATCACTGTAGCCCCCTGGCAGAGACCCTCGTGCTGCAGCCATGGCAATCCTGAGGGTCCTGGGTTCTGGCCTGAAGAGACGTCATCTCTGAGACCGAGGGATGTGGTGGTGTCTGATGAAGGTTGTGGATGTGGCTTCTGAGGCAGGAGGACCAGGGTGGACAGTGACGAGTCGTCGACAGAAGTCGGTGGTGGGTTTGGGGTGGGTAAGAGTTTTTTATCTCTCTCAGGAAGTCATACAGCCCCCACCCCTTTTGGGACACAATGCTGGACACATTAGATGTGATGTGGGTTTCTGCCCTGAGGGCCCATAGTTCCCTTGGGAGGACTCAGGGTCAGTCACAAAGTCTCAACCTAAATCCTGCCCTCCACTCCAGATATTGCCTTGAGCCCAAACAGGCCTATTTGAGGTGTTCAAGCATGGTATGTACCAAAGTCAAAATGGGTTAGTCAGTGTCAACACAGACATCCAGTGGTGGGTGCCAGGGTTTAAAACACATTCGTGGTACTCAGGTATCTAGCGACTGGGCATCGGCAGAACAAATACCCATTGTTGACCTTGGCAGCACAGCCTCAGGAAACTGGGGGATACCACTGATGCAGGCTGGGTCATAGTGTCTCCTGGACAAGGGACAGCAGAGGCAGTAAGCCTCCCCTAACCCTATCCAAATACTCCTATGAGGTAAGGGTTTTCTTTAAAGGGAAATTAAAATGGTATTGTCAGAAGAAGAAAAATGAGTTGTAAGCATAAAAGCCACCATGAGTCCACTCCCCGACTCCCGTGTAAAAGGCCAACTCTGATTGGCACTTGGTCCAATCTCCCCGACTCCTAGTCCTGTGCCTCAGCTCCAAGCAAATTGGGAGCATGGGGGAAGGGGAGAGGAAATTAGGAGAAAGAGAAGGGGAGAAGAGGAGGGGAGAGGAGGTCATGAGGGAGCAGGCAGATTGAGTCGGGGGAAGAATGGAGGAGAGCAAGAAAAGAGATACCATAACAGAGGGAGCCATTATAGGTTTAAAGAGAAATCAGGCACTAGGGAAATGTCCAGAGATCTACAAGGACACCAACTAACAATCTAAGCAATACTGGAAAGGCTACCTTAAATACCTTTCTCTAATAATGAGATCCTTGACCACCTTATACGCCATCCTAGTGACTTCATCCAGTAGCTGATGGAAGCAGAATCAGAAACCCACAGCTAAACACTGAGCTGAAGTCCTGGAATCCAGTTGCAGAGAAGGAGTGATGAGCAAAGGTGTCAAGACCAGGCTGGTGAAACCCACAGAAACAGCTGACCTGAACAAGGGAGAGCTCATGCACCCCAGACTGATAGCATAGGACTGATCCAGACCCTCTGAACAGGGGTGTCAGTTAGGAGGCCTGGGCAATCTATGGGGCCTCTGGTAGTGGATCAGTATTTATCCTTAGTATATGAATGGACTTTGGGAGCCCATTCCACACAGAGGGATACTCTCTCAGCATAGACACATGGGGGAGGGTCTAGGCCCTGCTCCAAATGATATGACAGACTTTGAAGATCCCCATGGAAAGCCTCACCCTCCCTGAGGAGCAGAAAGGGGATGGGATAGGAGGTTATTGGGGTCAGGGGAGGAGAGGGTAGGGAGAGGGAACTGGGATTGACATGTAAAACAAGCTTGTTTCTAATTTAATTTTTAAAAAGGAAAAAATAAATCTTGGAAGTGGAGAATGTTGACAGATTTAAGAGCAGTAAATAAAGTAATTCAGCCTAAAAAAAAAGAGACAGTCATTATGGGCAAGAAGAGGGGGCATCTTACCCCAGTTGCATATATTCTAGAGTGATTTAGAAAGTCCTATGGGCCCAATGTGGTAGCACAAGCTTACAGGACCAGCATTTGGGAAGTTTAGACAGATGATTGCACATTCCAAGCCATAGAGACAGACATCTGTCTCAAAAGGCCCAAGAGCAAGGCAGAGAAATGGCTCAGTGGTTAAGAGTTCCAGAGGTCCTGGGTTAGATTGCAAGCACCCACATGGCAGCTTGAGATAGCCTATAACTGTAGACCAATTGGATCTTATGCCTTCTTCTGGTGTGTAGACATACATGCAGACAAAATACTGGTACACATAAAAACAAACTAACAAACAAAAAGACAGGGATTTGGTTGTAGCTCAGCAAAAAGGCACCTGCCTAGGAGGAAGTGAGGACATGGATCAACATCAGAGCCCCGGCCTAGAATCCCCCAGTGAGGGGCTGGGGGGCGTGGCTCAGGGGTAGAGCCCCTGCCTAGAATCCCCCAGTGAGGGGCTGGGGGGCGTGGCTCAGGGGTAGAGCCCCTGCCTAGAATCCCCCAGTGAGGGGGCTGGGGGCGTGGCTCAGTGGTAGAGCCCCTGCCTAGAATCCCCCAGTGAGGGGCTGGGGGCGTGGCTCAGTGGTAGAGCCCCTGCCTAGAATCCCCCAGTGAGGGGCTGGGGGTGTGGCTCAGTGGTAGAGCCCCTGCCTAGAATCCCCCAGTGAGGGGCTGGGGGTGTGGCTCAGTGGTAGAGCCCCTGCCTAGAATCCCCCAGTGAGGGGCTGGGGGCGTGGCTCAGTGGTAGAGCCCCTGCCTAGAATCCCCCAGTGAGGGGCTGGGGTGTGGCTCAGTGGTAGAGCCCCTGCCTAGAATCCCCCAGTGAGGGGCTGGGGGGCGTGGCTCAGTGGTAGAGCCCCTGCCTGGAATCCCCCAGTGAGGGGCTGGGGTGTGGCTCAGTGGTAGAGCCCCTGTCTAGAATCCCCCCAGTGAGGGCTTTGGGATGTGCCTCAACAGTAAAGTATTTGGTTAGTGTGCACAAAACTCTGGGTTCTAGCTTCAACACACAGGTACACACATATGTACACACACAGGCGATACATACAAGTATACAGACACAAGCACACAGGCACACACACTCAGGCACACACATAGGTTTACCCACATAAGTATACACACACACATTCACAGGCACACTCCACCTGTGATGGGAAGGAGAGCTTTCTGTCTTCAGGTCTCTGAGTTAGCCTCAACTCATACTTGGCTGTGGAAATAGCCCCAGCTCCCGCCCAGCTCCCTGTGGGCTTCTGCAGCCCCCTTTGCCAGGCTTCCTGGTGACTTGAATTGGATCCTGAGAGTCCTTAGACCTTTGAAGTCTAACATAAGAAGTACCTTGGACTTTGGAGTTCGGTATTCTCCGTAACACTTTGAAGAGGATAGTCTGAGGAGTTTCTCAGAAAAGAGGCTGAGATGGTGTTCCCACAAGTCATCCTTTGGGCCAAAACAAATTTAGTGTGTCTGACATTTTTCTTACAAAAATATTTCTGTCTTCTGAAGATATATATTTGAGACTGACTGTAGGAACACATAGTGTCGATTGCATAAAACAGAATTCAACATCTTACACTGCAGAAATATAACCAGACTCAAAACCCTGTTCAACAGGCCCAGTTTTAGGTCCTTAGTCAAGGTGCATGTTTCTGTCTAAATCAATATTAAAAGTATCAAAATCCACTAATGTGGGTGCTTATAGAATATTCCCCCCCAGTCCAGGGGATTTTGAACGTAGCATGTAGTGTTCGGTAGGCATGTTCTCTACCACTGAGATACATATGCATACATGCATACATGTAAAATGCTCACACACTGTGTCCTAGTTTGCTTTTTCTATGCTGTGATAAAAGCACTCAGGCCAAAAGCCTTAGGGGAGGAAAGGCTTCGTCTCAGCTTACACTTTCAGACCAAAGACCGTGACTGACGGAAGTCAGACAAGAACTCAAGGTGGGAACAGCAGAAATCAGTGATAATGGCTATTTATTGTTCTCTCTGTCTCTGTCTCTCTCTCTGTCTCTCTCTGTCCTCCATTTGTCTCTGGTTCAATCTGGTTCTGGGGTTTTATTTTTGTCTTCCTTGAGACAGGGTCTCACCATGTAGCTCCATCTGTCCTGTAACTCATTATATAGACCAGGCTGGCCTTGAACTCACTGAGATCCAACTGCCCGTGCCTCCCAAGTGCTGGGGTTAAAAGTATGAGCTATCATGCGTGGCAAATGAAGACATTTGCTTATTTGTCTATATATTCATTCACTGTGATGGGTTCTCACTATTATCCCTGGCTAACCTGAAATTCATTACCGGCTGGCCTCAGACTCAGCGATTTGACTGCCTCTGTCTCCCAAGTGCTGGTATTAAAGGCCAGCACCACCATGCTTGGCTCAGCTAGTATTTTTATACCATTCAGGTCTTTTGGCCTAGGGATGGTGGCACCCACAATGGCCCTCTCATATCAATCATCAATCAAGATAATCTCTCACAGACAAGGCCATAGGCCAACCTGATTTTGGCAATTCATCAGTTGAGGTTGTCACTTTCCAAATCTAGGTTGTATCAAGTTGACAATGACAATTAACACACACACACACACACACACACACACACACACACACACACACACACACGCCTATTTGTGTATACCTACATATGTAATATGTATTACAGATAATCTGAACAGTTCATTCTTGAGACAGTTCCACTAAATTGCTCGTGCTGGCCTTTGAACACTGGGTCCCCTCCTTTACCACCCAAGTTAGCTAGGATTACAGTCATGTGCCACCACGCCCTGCTTGTTTTCCTCCTGCGGTCCTATGCCTGCATACACAAGAATAATTATTCTCTCTTCTTTTCTCTGTGCTGGATTGAGCCCAAGCCTTACAAAGTGCTTTGCCACTGAGTCACGCCCCAACCCGCATTTTAATTTGTGAATGTGATTTAAAGAAAAGAATCCGGGATGGAGTTTAGAGTCACAAGCCACACATATGTAAACCTTTCTCCTCCAGCTTCAGCTCTGTAGAGCCCAGTTGTGTAATCCATTAGCAGGTTGTCAGGGAATGTGCCTTTGGGGGATGAAGGCCAGTCCCTAGTACCCTGATCAACCCTCTGCCCTCCCTCTCTGTTTCCTTCTGCTGTTTTCCCAGGAACCCATCTGCCTTCCCCACTCTGCCTCTGGCCCATATGACTAATTCCCTCTAATTGTCATGGATCAAATAGCAGCAAAATATTTCCAGTTGCCCGTCTCCTGTTTTCCAATTGTCCCTCTGTTATACGTCTAAGTAAACATTTGTTCTGCTTATCGTTTCTCAGCAAAGACATGAATCACTCGCCCAGAAGAAACCACAGAGGCAGCTGTTGCCTATTAGGAGCTCACATTTGGGAATGGGCCCTGCTCAGCAGGACTCCAGAGTGAAGCCTGCTTTGGGCTGGTCCTTCTCCTAGGAGTGGCAGCCTAGGACACTATGGGGCACTAGCAACAGGGGCTGCCCTACTGTCTTCTAGGGGAATGCCGCTTGGTACGGTGGTACACAAATGTAATCTCAGCTCTAGGGAGGTGGGTTCAGGAAGACTGTAGGCTTAAGCCCATCCCAGGCTGCATAAGAGACCCAAGAAAGAAAGAGGAGGAAGGGGGGAGGAAAAAGAAAAAGATGGTTAACAGAGGAAGGAAGGGAGGGGGGAAAGGGAAGGGGAGGAAAGGAAAGAATACTTGAATATCCTTCCAGTCGCTGTTCTGTGGGGCAGTTTGGGTAGGGAGTTGAAGTTCAATATTAGACATCCCCCGCCCCCACCCCTCTGATTTGGGTTTTCATTTTCCTCAGTCTTCTGTGGGGTCACCTACTCATCTTCCAAAAGGATGTGAGAGGGAGTCACAGGCTCAAGGCTGGGACATTGCACCCCAGGCCTATGGGGTCTTGTAAGGAATGCCTTGCTCTGCCTCTGCACCTTGGGTGGTGTCTTGCTGTCCCTGTTTGCAGATATGTAGGAGAAGAGATGGCCGAGGTCTCGTCTTCCTTCTGCCTCATGCCTTTTGCAGTGCTGATTGCTCACTTGATAAGGGACACAGGCTTTGTATCTCTGCTCAGTCTTCTTGCTTCATTCTGCTGTGGCGGCTGCTGCTGTTCTTGGTCTAGTTTATGCTTATCTGGGAGTGATGTGTAGAAACCCCGCCCCCCATTTACTTAACCAAGACAACATTATTACATCATCAGACAGCTATTGGGATTGTTCACCAACAAAGGAGGAATTAAGGCAAGAGAGAGAAGACAAAAGCTCCAGGAAGTAGGGGACCCAGTGGCTGTCAGAGGTAAAGAAAGTCCTCGAGTTGGAGTCAGGACTAATGTGTAGCCACCCAGGCGGCAGGCACAGCTGGAGCATGGGCGGCAGACAGAATGCCAGAGACAAGAAACTCAGACCCCAGGCCTATGAATTAGCTGCTGTGTTTGACCTTGAGGGAAATCTTACTGAGAGGCTGTAGGTGGATGTGAAGAAATTTAACCGCACGGACTGAAAAAAATAAAAAATAAAAATGAAACAAAAACAAAAAAAAACGAGCAAATGGAAATGAATTATTGTTGGCTTTAGGAAAAACAAAATGAGAATGGCATTAATTCAAGTCATGCTGCCTGACTCAACAGTAAACTCTATGAACAACAAATATTAATTTAACAAAACCACCTTGAGAGAACTAGGAAGAGGAGACAGGAGTAAGAAGGCTGAAGTGACTCCCTAGCAAAAACCAGGAGCTGGAACTGAAAGCCAAGTCATTACTATTGTTGTTGATGTTTTGTACAGCTGGGATGGAACTTGAGGAACTTGTGCATGCTGGGCAAGCTGTTCTCTCTCTGAGCCACACCCCAGCCCCTCATTGAGAGATTCTAGGCAGGGACTCTACTGCTGAGCCACGCCCCCAGATCCTCACTGGGGGATTCTAGGCAGGGGTTCTACCACTGAGCCACACCCCCAGCCCCTCACTGGGGGATTCTAGGCAGGGGCTCTACCACTGAGTCACACATCCAGCCCTTCCTTGGGGATTCTAAGCAGGTATTCTATTGCAGATCTGTATTCCCAGCTCCTTGGAAGCTATATCTTTAGAAGGCCTCTTCGTTCATGCTACTTGGGGGGACTACAGAGATATACCTTCATATATGACAATTAGTGTGTACATACATTAGGAAAATGGAAGGGAGTGTCCAGCAACAGAAAAATCCGTTTTGATGTAGACTTCACAATCAACTTGCAAATGAGGAAAGCATAACTGGGCTCATGTTTCAGAGGTTCTGTCTACGGCTAGTTGGCCCCAATGCCTCTAGTGGAGCAGAACAGTGCAGAGGCACCTAGTAAATGTGGAAAAGTGGGTACAACAGAGATGTCACTTCGTGATGACCAGGAATCAAAGGAGCAGTGTGGAAAGGTGCAGTTTTCCAGCATGCCCTTCAAGGATGTTACCCCCTGTCATGACCCATCCCTGGGACAGAACATCTGGCAAGCAAACTGTGGCAGGAAAGGTGTGTTTTTCCTCATGGTGTGAGTCCATCACTGGGGGAAGGCATGGTGGAATAGTTCCATCCATAGCAATGAAAGTGTGAGACAGCTATGTACACTGTGGCAGACCAAAAGGCAGGCCAGAAGGGAGCAGGGTGGCTATCCACTTCAAAGGCCCACACCTTCTTCTGGCCAAGTCCCATCTATTGAAATCTCCAGTCTTTAAAATAACCTCAGGACCCAGCACCCAGAATAGGACTCTGTCGGGGGCAATTCCAACAAACCAGAAGAGCCTACTTTCTTCAGCACAGCCAAAGCTGCTAAAGGTCCCCACATAGTACCATCAGCTGGGGTGATGCCTTCTACGCAGTAGCCTTGGAGTGGTAACATTCCAAATCTAAACCACGACAAATGACAATAGTGTTTACTCTTCTCAGTAAGTGATAAATCACACTGAACATCTCCGAGTCCCTCTTACTTCCTCGAGGTCAAGGGCATCCAGCACGTTCCTCATTCAAAGGGCTCCCTGTCCATGGTTGTAACCATAAGTGACCAGCCGGTTAGCTCCACACCAGGGTCTACTGGGAGCAGACGGATCCCAGCTAAGCTTGCCAGTTGCCTGAATGGTCACTGTGACTGTAAGGCCACATCCAAAGTTCAGCTGACATTAGGAAGCCTCAGTCAGCACTTCCTCAGCTGGAAGCAAGAGCAAGTCCCTGACATCACAGGCCTTTGGGGAAAGCTGGATAAACTGGTTCTATCCAAGCCTTGAAGACCTAGATAACTTATTGCTTAAAGCAGAGACAACAGGTTGGGGGCCAAGCCCAGTGAAGATCTAGAAGAGAAGCAGGCCAAAGCATCCCCACACTCTGGCTCAGGCTCCCTCTTCCAGGAACTTCAGAGATATACTAAGAGGAAGGCAGGGTGGTTAAGAAATCCCGGCGCCCACCTTTACCCTGTGACAGCCAAGGCTATTGGGTATTGTGGGACACTTTTATCCTTTCAGTCCCAAGGAATAGGCCCAGAGTGTCTGCACTTGCTTTAAAGCCTACTTGTGGTCCTTTCATTGGGATGGCCCACAGTCAACAGTGCCTCCCTTTGTCCTGCAGGGAAGGATTTAGAAGGGAGACTCACAGTCCCAGCTGTCGGCAGCCTGGAAATTTCTACGGGTTGGGAAAGAATAGCCTCTGAAACTCAGGGGCTCATCCCGGTCACTGTCATAGTTACTTCTCAATGATAAAACACCATGATCAGGGCAATTTTTATAGCAAGTGAGTTTACTTGCACTTACAGTTCTAGAGGGAGAAGAGTCTATCTCGATCGCTGGACGCCGTAAGAGGCAGGCGTGAGTGACAGGAGCAGGAAGCAGAGAGCCCACACCTTAAACACAAGCATGAAGCAGAGACAGGGAACTGCAAGTGTGGGGATTTTCACTCTCAAAGTCCACTCCCAGTGAGGTATTTCCTCCCACACGGCCACACCTCCTAAACCTCCCAAACAATACCACCAACTGGGAAACAAGCATTCAAATGACTGCAGTTATGGGGGCCTTTCTTTCAAACTGCTTCAGGCTCCTTCTCTTGTTCCACAGTCAAGAATCTGAATCTTGTGTTCTTTTATTTTTAACAAATTTTTTATTTATTTATTGTGTATACATTGTTCCTGACTGCACACCAGTAGAGGGCACCAGATCTCATTACAGATGGTTCTGAGTTACTATGTGGTTGCTGGGACTTGAACTCAGGACGTCTGGAAGAGCAGCCAGTGCTTTTCTTAACCTCTGAGCCATCTCCAGTCCCGAATCTTATGTTCTTAATGTGACTACAAACTCCAAAGTGTGGATCCTCTTAGGGTGAGCTGTGACAAGCAGATCTTGGCACATAAGTGACCAGTATAGATGTCTATTTCTTGTTCACGAATCAGCCTCCAGTGGTTGCAGTTGTCCGCGTGGCCATTCAAGATTCAGGTTCCCTCTGTTCTGTGGCTCCACCTCGGCCTGTTTTCATTTGATCAGGCTGGTGGAAGAAGAAAGCATGGGGGTTGGAGGGGTCTATGGAGTTAGGACTTTTGTTCCAATCATCTAACCAAACTTACTTAGGTCAGTATTTAAAATGGATTCCAAGTGAGAAAAATACATGGCATATCACTGTGTCCCTGTTCTGGTTTCATTTCTGCGATAAATAAATAAATAAGTAAATAAATAACCTGACACAATACAAGGCAGGGGAGAAAGAAATTTATTTCATCCTATAATCCCCAGTCACAGTCCATCATGGTGGGGGAGCCAAGGCAGGAACTTCACACAGCCGGTCACATCCAGACACAATCAAGAGCAGAGAGAAATGGATGCATGCATGCTAAGTGCCTGCTCGTGCTCAGATCTGTTTCTCTCCTCTTACAGCTCAGGATCCCCTGCCTAGGGAGTGGTGGTGCCCCTACCTGCCTGGGTTAACTTAGTTCAGACAATCTGTCATCCAGACATGCCCACAGGCCAACCCAATGCAGAGGATCCCTAATTGAGACTCTACCCAGGTTGTTTTAGGTTGTGTCAAGTTGACAATTAGAGATAACCATCACAGCCCCCAAGAAGAATTCTATCTATTCCAGGAGTCACTGTTCCTCCCCTGAACTCAAAGCACAAGGAGGCCTTTGAGGGTGCTCCATGAGAACCTGACACAGGCTGAGGCAATGAACAACCTTATGCGGATCTAAAACGGAGGAGACGCCAGGCTCAGGGCTAAGCTCCACCTGGACTCCACGAGACCGGCACCCAGGCAGCCTCTCGGATGAGGCCAAGCCTGCAGCCACTGTGGTTGCCTCAGAAAAGAAGATGGAAGGCTGGTCTTTACAGCCACACAAACCTCATCCTGGCCTCTGGCCACAGAGGTCACGTCTGTGCTGAAATCCATCCCCCAGTGCCAGGCAGGTGGGCAGCAATCCCCCAGCTGAGATATAACTACATTAGGAAACTCTAATTTTTGCTCATCTGTCTTGGGGTAGTCAGACTCAAAGTCCTGGGCTGAGTGACGGAGAAGTGGGCCGGGTCCTTGAGAGAAAGTGGGAGAGAAAGAACAGAAGTAAACAAGCTGCAGATGCATTTTTATAGTCTTTGGAGGGAAAAATAGGACTCAAGAATATGTTTATGCTCTCTGTCTCCCCCAGACACCCTCCTCTCTGCAATCTCCACCCTTTCTGCTGCTTTCCTCACCTCCCCAAATAGCCCTTTGCTTTTATCCTGGGTCCTATGGCAGGCAGCTCGCTGGGTACCTATGTGCTCTAGAAAGAGCTGTGGAGTGGAGCCTACAGATCATTTTCAGACCCTCACCTTCAAAACACAGATCTTAGCCCCACACACCGCAAGTGCCCACCATCCACCGTGGCCCACACACCGCCACATCTGTGTGGCCCCGATAGACTGCAGCACCCTCATTTGTCTCCGTGCTCACCCCTGTGTCTCCTGAGGCAACTCTTTGTGATGTGGGATTACAGCCCAAGTCTGTGTGAGCAGAAGATCTCGGGTCCAAAGGTATGTTCAAAACAAAAGCAAAAACAAAAACCAACCAAACAAGCAAGCAAGGGTCAGTGTTAGCGCACTTGCCTAGACTCTAATCTACCAGTGAGGAGATGGGGTGTAACTTGGTGATGAGGTACTTGCCTAGAATTTAGCAGTGAGGGGCTGGGGACATTGCTTCAGTGTGATCAATGCTCAAGGTTCTGGGTTCTGTTCTTAGTGCTGAAAAGAAGGGAGGGAGGGAGGGAGGGAGGGAGGGAGGGAGGGAAGGAGGAAGGTTGGCTAATCTGATCTCCAATCCTGTCTCTCCCCTGTGTGAGAGCCTCCACTGGCTCATGGGCTCATGCCTCTATTCAGTTAATTCCAGCCATAATCACATGCTGGTTTTAGTCCTTTAAGTTGAAGTCCCTAATTGGGGGTGTGTTGTATTTTTTATTCATCCCCTTGTCCCTAATATTGAATCCGTGCATTTTTTATTTTAACTTTCATTGGGGACAATGACCCTTCTGTGTGTCTCATACCTCAGTGCCTTATAGGATTAAAGAATGAAGTGAAGCCTGGAGCCCAGTGATCCAAGCACTGGAGAAGCTGAGGCAGAATGATCTCAGTTTAGGGGCCAGCCTGGACTACAGAAAAAGAGAGGGAGAGGAAGGAAAGGGCGGAGGGAGGGAGAAGGGAATTGGTGGGTTGGGGAGGAGAAGGGGAGGGGAGAAAGGAAAAAGAAAGAAAAGAGGTGTTATAGCAATGGCTCAGTGGATATCTTACCATGCAAGCAGGAGGCACAAATTCAAATCTCCAGCACCACATAAAAGCCAAGCAGACCTAGAGGCTGTCTGTACCCCAGAACTCAGCCAGCAGAGAGAAACCGGGTATCGCCGAGTCAAGCTGATGAGCTACCTAAGCCAGAACAGCTGATCCAGGTTGAATAAGAGACCCGATTCCATAATCAAAGTGGAGAACAGCTGAGGAAAGCTTCAGGCCCCCCCAGCGCACGCGCGTGTGCACACACACACACACACACACACACACACACACACACACACACACACACGCTTGTGAGCCCACATCCGTGTGAACACAGGCAAGCGTACCACACACACTGTAGGAAGGGAAGAAGGAAGAGAGGGAAGAAACAAAGGAAACCATACATACAACACGAGGCAGAGTTGTTCTCAGCGCTGGGCTGAGACGTTAGTTTTGCAAGATGCTTTAGTGACTCCCGGGTTCTTGTTTTAGAGACATTTGTGGCATCAGACACTAGAAACAATAGCTCCAAAATCACCCACTCAGTCCCGGATGGAAGACCTGGGAGTCTATTGAAAATAAATTAGTAATGCCTCATTCTCAATGAGAAAAGTCTCAGGGAGATTTATAATTTTATTTTTTTCTCTAAGTGCGCAGAATAACATAAATCAAAAGGAGCGATGCTGTACCTTGTGCTTTGACTACTCTGACCCTCTTCACCCTCTGCCAATTCTTATCTCATTTTTGTTTAACTTTATACATCAGAGTTTAATTTGAGAGCTGGTCCAGAAGACAGTGATGTATAGGTTATATCAAGTGTGGCCGAAATTACCCTGTCCCCAGGGACTTGAGAATGAAGGGAGGGTCCCGGTCGTGGGGCAGGGGTAGAAGAGGGGATGGTGCAGCTTGCCCCTTGAACCCAGCCTCCCTCCACCCAGCCGCCTTCCCGCTGCCTCTCGTTTATTGATTTGGCCCCATTTGAGGAGCTCACAAGATTGCGTCCACCCAGAGCTCATGCCTCCTGCCCAGCCGCAGGGCTCTCAGCATCGGCTGCTGTGGACAATGTCATTTTCCAAACCTGAAAAAGAGTTCTATTAGCATTGATTTTTCCTCCTTAAGTTGTTATCTTCTCGGGAAAGTGTGCCCAGTTGGCAGCGTCGTCTGTCTAGCCCAAGAGATTGCTGGATTTGTTTGTCTGAAATGTCCAGAGAGATGTCTACCACCCACCTCACCGGGTTCATGGGCAGAACAGACGCAGGAGTCAGGCATGGTGACACAGGCGGGGCCCCATGACTTGGAGGGGATTGTCCGTATGCACTGCCATGGCCCAGAAGATTTTCCTTTCCTTTCTTTTTACCTTGAGCTTTTCAGGGCTCAGCATTTTTAAATTCTAGCCCTCATCACAGTTAGAACTCTTTGCACGCTGTGTGATTTGATCTGGGTCTGTCTCCCCAGCAGGATCCTAAGGACACAGACTAGTTCTGCAATGGAATGCCAGTAGAAGGTTCTGTGTGTTTATTTGCATAGAAGGACAGAGATGAACACATAGGAAGGGCTCAAGAAACACGTGTGAATTTTTGGTGGCGGGGGTGTTTGGTTAGGCGTATGCCCACTGCTTGTGTGTGGAGGTCAGAGGGCAACTTTGAGGGGTCGGTTCTCTCTTTCTCTTGCGAGTTCTGTAGGCGGAACTCAGCTTGCCAGGTTTGGTGGGAAGCTCCTTCACCAATGAGCCATCTTGCCAAGCTCTACTGGTGAGCTGGCCGGCTCTCCTAGGACTGGCTAGATAGCTCGGCCACAGAGAGTGCTGATGAGTCTGCTGTGGCCTTATATTCCTGGGTGCCCAGGTAGGAATGAGCAGGCAGGGGATCCAGGCTCCATCTGGTCACCTCCTTCACTGTTAGTTTCTGAATGCTAAGAAGGGACATTGGGAATACATTGAAAGATGGGTAGACTTGGGAGCTAGGTGACGATGTCAATGGTGGCCCAAACCTCTGGCAGGTTCTTGCTAGGGCCCTGCACTATTCTCATGGCATCTACTAGCCACACGTGTGGCTACTGAGGCCTAGAATGTGGAAGTTCTGAATTGATACGAATCCTATAGAATACACGGTGGTTTTCAAGTGTCTTCTTGAGAGAAGCACTAAATGTCTCCCTAATAATTTTTACACCAGGAAAAAATCCTTATATAAATATTTGCCATTGAATAAGGATAATTACTGTTGAACTTTTATCCTTTTGTGGCTGGAGCTGTGTTAAACATTTTACCAGCTAGTAACTGTATCAGAGATGTCATCCTGGAGAGACCATCTGAAGTAGGTTTTAAAAATATCTTTATGTGCAGTTATATGTTACAACATTCTACCCTATAACAGAAAACCTACACAAACAGAAAACACCCTAAATATTTGAACAGTAGGGTGGTAACAGTAACAAGAGAGATGCCAGGGAATCCAGCGCCCTCTTCTGGCTCCTGTAGGCGAGGCACTCTGTTGCACAAACCGACACACAGACGCACATGTGTTTGCAAAACTAAAACTAAAATCTAAATCTTCTTTAAAGAACCGTAACAATGATGCAATAAAGCACCATATAATCATCAAAATGTATCGATAATTAGGACATGACAAAATATGATAAGAAGCTGAAACAAAAATTCCATCCTGTTCTCTCCTCAATGTGGCCTTCCCTACAGAGGAAGCACACAGAAGGCCTGAGGCAAGCAGTGGCAGTCAGGCCAAAGAGCCAACCTTTGTGTGTGTGTGTGGGGGGCGGCTAGGAGGATTTCTTTACCTTTTTCTGTAGATTTTACTTAAGAAGCATTTGAGACGAGCCTTACAGGTACATCAAATAAAAATGGCTGGCCTAAGTTCTGCAAATGCTGCAAGCAGTGAGATTTATCATTCTTGTGGTCCCTTTGAGGGACACACACATCAAACTCCAAGTTTTCAGGATTATCCTTTACACCTTGGGCTTGGCAGGCAAGGTGGGCTTTTAGCCAAGGGACTATGTCTCCAGTCTACCTAAGAATTCCTCAGACCCTAAGGTTCCAGGGCATAGGATCCCTTACTCCTTCCCTCCTCCTCCCTCCCTGAGCCCACCCCCCTCTCCCTGTCTCCCCATCCCTCCCCCTTTCTCTCTATAACTAGCAGAGCTGGTGATGGATCCTCAGCATCCAGGCTTTCCTGGTGTGCTTGGTCGTCCACCTTAGAACCCCGAGAGTGATCCCCGGAGCCTGACCTAGGAAGCCTTTCAATAGACTGCTTCATGGTGTCTGCTGAGGTGTTTGCCATACGAAGCCCAGGCAGCAGAGGGGGGAAGAAAGAAAAAAAAGGACAGTGGCGAATGCTGCCTCTCCTGACAGGTCTTCCTGGGCTGTGGCTCTCTGGAAGAGCAGATTCCTGCTCCTTGTTTTGGCTTGTTTTGGTTCCCCAGGACTTTTGAGCCCAGTAGACCTCAGGATAGCATCCTTTTTTTCTTCTGTTTCCTTTTGCAAATAGTCTCCATAAGAAGTCCTTTGTGTGGTCATTTGGATTTGGATCTGTTTTCTCCTTTCCCACCAGAATCCTGCCTGACTGAAAACTTAATTTGAAAATACAGTGTCAGGGGTACTGGCACACGCTTGTAATGCCACAACTCAGGTGACTAAAGCAGGAAGGAGGGGCTGGAAGGTCAAAGCCAGCCTCTCTCTCTCTCTCTCTCTCTCTCTCTCTCTCTCTCTCTCTCTCTCAGGAAGACGCACAAACCTCTATAGAAGCACAGATCCCTGAGACTGCCATCATACTCTGTCATCAGAAGGCTGAGAGTGCTGGGGCAAAGACTGGCATTAAAATTAAAATCAAGTTAGGTCAGGGGCGGGCAGGGAAGAGGAAGAATCTATTCTAAGGGAGGGGAGAGGTAAACTGGGAAAGAGGATATCGGGCATCCATCGGAACACAACTGAACGAAAATAGAAAAGGGGATCGACCTCCCGAGGAAGAGAGATTCAGCAACCTGAAAACCAAGGCAGAGAGTAGGGCGGTGGAGGGGGGCCCAAATAAGAAAAATTCTGCATGAAAATGCTACAAGGACGCTTAGTACGTTCTACGCTAAGTTAAAAAATAAATGAATAGGGGCTGGAGAGATGGCTCTGTGATTAAGAGTGATTGCTGCTCTTGCAGAGGACCCAGGTTGGCTGCCAGCACCTGTATCAGGGGACTTACAACCGCTTGTAACTCCAGCTCCAGGGGATCCGACAGAAACGCTACCATCCAAGCCACCTTACTTCTTGCTTCAGCTGAGGGTGCGGTAGGTGGGGAGATGAGGGAAAATGACAGGGACTCAAGCAAACCCCTACCTAGCATCACCCCAGGAACCATAGCCAGTCTTGTGAGGTTCCTGCATAGAGAAGGAGGTCCTAGCTGGAGCAGATCAGGGCCGCACAGCGGGAGACAAAGAACATTTTGAGAAGAAAGTCCCTTGTTTATTTAAATATTGCACTTATGTAACACACCAGAAAGAGAAATATCAGCACTTGCTGCACTAATCAAAAAAGGAAATGCATGACAATAAAAAGACAGGAATGGATAGTATTTGCAGTAAAACAAATACCCCTCTTTCAACCTCAGCAAGAAAGCCATTGGAAGCTCTTTGCAAACAGCCCCTACACACACACACACACACACACACACACACACACACACACACACACACACACACACTTTGTTTCTTTTCTTTGGAGAAGTCTTTCTCTTTAACTCCCTTTGGGAAACTTCTTATAAATGAGGATTTGCGTCTCAAGGGATTACTCTGGTTAGGAAAGTGTTTTATTAAAAAAATATATGTTTGCCACAGAACGTGGAGCAATATAATTAGCTGGTCCCTTCTGTTTTATTTTAAAAGGCTGTATGGCCAAGTTCTAATTAAACATATTCTCAGGACCTTTGAAGTGAGAGGGTGCCTTCAGAATCTCTAAAGGGGCACTAAGACTAAGGAAGCAAAGGCTAAGGGGGTGTAAGCCAGAAACCTGGGCTCCAGCCAGGTCATCGGGCATGGGCACGTGGCACTGGAGACTCCTTTCTGTCTCCCTTTGAACCATGAACACAGATCTACAGACTTGGCCCACACCAGCACTGGTGGGAGGTGCACGGCTGCCCTGTGTTCTCAGAGGTCACACAGAAAAATGGGCTGATTTTGTTTAATCAAAGGCTGCTTGAGTCCCTGGCGGGGATGCTGGGGAGAAGAGTCCATTTCAGATTATCGTCTTTCAAGTGAGAATCTCTGCCAGCTAGGACATTCTGATTGGGATTTGCCCCCTTCCTGGTTCCTGCCACAGTGGCCTAAGAGCGTTCCACATGGTTGTCTTGCTTTAACTTCTCAATCTGGGGATAAAATTATCCTCTGACATGCTATGTCAAGCTTGGCTGCACTCAACCTAGAGAGGGAGAGCTCTAGCTGCATATGTAAAATGGGTAGAGTGCTGTTTACTTGTCTGCCCATGGGAGAAGCAAGTGACCTGGGTTTGGAAGTATTCGGTCCCCATTCAAGATAGGCTCTATCCTTCAGGAGTTAAGGATGCAGATGGAGATCCATTGGTTCCAGTTTGTGCTGTGGGATCGGGATGTGTGGCCTCGCACTGGAGTGTGTCCATCTTACCAGGGGCTACACCCTACAGGAACCTGGACTCTCCCCCCCCCATCACCCACCAATTGTCATTAGTTCCTCAGATGTGGGGAGGGGGGATTTTGTTCCCATCTCTGCCCCCACCCCTTACAGGAATTTTGTCTGGCTTAACCATGATGTGAAGTTCAGATACGTAACTTTCCGGTTGTGTCTGAAAAACATTGTTCCCCTGAATCCTTCCATTGTCTCTGTCTCTTTCCATCTTTCTGCCTCTCTTCCCTCAAGGATCCCCGAGCCCTGGGTGGAGGAGGTACAATAAAAGGGGAACCCAAGAGGAAGTCGGGGACTAATACAACCAAAATGCATTGTACAAAATCCTCAAAGAATTAATTAAAATGCAAGGTTTGTGTGCAGGGGGGCGGCATCAAATCCGCTGGTTATCTAAATAAACATGGTATTGTAATCTCTTCCTTCCACCGTGGTGCACCGGTATAATTCTTTTCATAAATCTATGACGTCATGGGTTTGGGCTTTAATAACTATTGCATCACACTCAAACGTTAGCTCACATATATTTATTTATTTATTAAACACACGCAGAGTTTATTTCTTCCCAAACCTCCCTCCTTGGCATACTGAACCCTCTCCCTAGCAAGCTCCTTCCCGGCCATGGCAGTCTCTTCAGGCATATGTAGACCTTCGCTTTGGTGGCTGACAGAGATACAAATGGGCAGCCCCCTGGAAGCCACTGAGTGTGTCAGTGACTCTGGAGACGGCTCCACCGTTTTCAAGAAGAACTGTGTTGGTTACTGTTCTGGTGGAGGGAGACTCACAAGGATCTGTAACTCCTGCTGTAACAGGCCTTAAGCCTGTAAGGCACCTATACATGTTGTGTCATACATGCACACATGAAGAAACACACATGAAGAAAGAATGCCATTGGGTGAGGCTGAGGCAGCAGTTTCCTGATGGAGCCCTCCATGTGCAGGCTTATGTCCAATCCCCAACAATACACAAGAAGAGGAAACTGTTTGGCGTGGTTGGTGATGTGGCTCCGTGGTACCAGTACATCCGTAGTACATGAAAAACCCTGGATCCCAGGATCTAGCACCACAGTAAAGGCCTGCCTTTCCTGGGTTTTCTTTTTAAAATATTTTAATTAATTAATTTTTTATATCTATCATTGTTTTGTCTGAATGTGTGTCGAATATGTGCCTGGTACCCACGGAGGTCAGAGGCAAGAGTGTTTGGATTCCAAAGGTAGAGAGCTGCCCTGCCGGTGCTGGGAGCTAAACTCAAGCCCTCTTCAAGAGCAGTAAGTGTCCTCAACAGCTGAGGCATCTCTTCAGCTCTCTCTCTATTTTTTTTTAAGACTATGTCTCTCACTATGTAGCCCTGGCTGGCCTTGAACTCAGAGAGACATGCCTCCTCCGTGGTGGGATTAAAGACATGTGCTACCACACCCCAGCCTAATTTGGTGACTCCTTGTACAGCTAAACATGTCCTTACCATACAGACTCACCAGTCACACACAGAAGAAAGGAAGAGTTATGTTCTGTCACAATGGACTTGTACCTGCATGTTTACAGCAGCCTAACTCTCAGTGGTTCCTGACTGGCTCTGGTACATCCACACAAAGAGTGCATCTCAGCCAGGATATGAAATAGCTGACGGATTCATCATGGGCCAGTCTCAAATGCCTTGCATTAGCATTGGAAAGCAGACTCCCAAAGTGACACCATGTGTAATTTCATCTATTCACACTACGCTTCAGGACAAACTATAAGGCATGATGACCCATGCTTACTCTCGGTGGTACAGTTGGTGGGGATTCTGGCCTGAGTGACTGGGAGGTAAGGGCAGGAGCCGGGCGTTGGTGGTGCACGCCTTTAATCCCAGCACTCGAGAGGCAGAGGCAGGCTGATCTCTGTGAGTTCGAGGCCAGCCTGGTCTCCAGAGCGAGTGCCAGGATAGGCTCCAAAGCTACAGAGAGAAACCCTGTCTCGAAAAAAAGGGGGGGGAGCCAAAGAAATATTGGTCATATGGGAAATTTGACACATGGGTTTTGCTATGTAGCCCAGACTGGTCTTGAACTTGCAATCCTCCTGCCCCACCCTTCTGATGTGCTAGGATTACAGCATGCACTACCAGGCCAGACCTGTTCCAAATCTTGATTGCAATGGTAATAGGACTTCAGGAATTGTCAGCACTGGGAAGACTGTATGTGAAAAAGTGAGTTTTACTTCCTGCAATTAAAAGGAATGGATTGTAGATCAGCAGATGGCAGTGATTTTTTCCTGTATTCATTCTGGCCTTCTTGGGGTGACTGGTAAGCCTGTTGGGGTTGTGCCTTCCCCTGTGATAGCCGCTGATGCTCCTTAGGTGTGATCAATCCTTAGACACCAAAAGGAAGGATTCGCTTATTTGAGATGCTAACTTTTTATTATTGTGTGTGGGGGGCTTTACTATTGAGTTCAAGCTGTCTTCAAGTTTGTAAGCCTCCTGCCTCAGCCTCTTGAACACTGAGACGGTTCAGTTTCTTGTCTCATGGTCACTATTTCATTCTCCTCAGACTCACAGAGTCCTATTCCATGTGTGAGGTCCTCTTGGTCTTCTGAGATGTAGCTCCCATAAGATGAGATAATGTTGGAGACACAGAGGAGAATGAGCAGGTACGAAACTGGTTTCCTACTGATGAGGCTGAGTCAGGACCTGGGGTCTACATGAGCTATCCTTATGCCCGAGGAAGTGGATATGTGTCAACCGGAGAATCCTTGGGTTACTCTCTGGGATCTACTGAAGAGCCTCTGAGGTGGCCCACAGTCCGACTTAAGATGAACCGGACAATCACAGATTTTTCTGGAAAGGTGAGCAAGAATTCTCACCTTTAGCCGAGGAGCTACTGGCAGTAAATAAGTACCAGGGAAGGGAGAGTTAGTTTTCCTTAAGGGTGTGACTTCTTGTAGGTCTACCATTCCTGTGGAGACCGCGCACCTAAGAACATAAAGACGGCGCTAAGGGAACTGGATGGGTTTAAAAAGGTGTGAAAATGCAAAGTTTGGTGGACATAAAATGAGGAGGGGACCTGGGAGGAGTTGGGGGAGAGGGATGGGTATGGTCAAACACAGTTTACAAAAGTCTCAAATATACACACACACACACACACACACACACACACACACACACACACAGCTAGCTGACTGGAGTCTAGGGAGAATGCCAGCAGGAGGCTTTCCTCCACAGTCTTTCCTTGTGCTGTAGTTGTTAGGTATAGTCCTGACTTCCCTCAGTGATGGACTGTTATCTGGAAGAATGAGATGAAATATTGAGCCCCGCCCCCTCCACGGCGTACCCCCCAAAAAGAAAAGGAAAAAACAAAATAAAATAAACAAACAAACAAAAAACAGGAATAGCACAAAGCATATATCTTACAGAAGACTAGGAGAGGGGCTGAACAGGCTTCAGAATCCAAATGATCCAAAATAGAGACAAACCGTAGAAGAAATGTATACATCAAGGGCCGGCAGCCATGACCGCCAGATTCAGAAGTACTGAGAAGAAGAAAAGCCACAGCTAAAAATGCCTCCTGCTGACAAGGATGAAGAGCAAGGGACACCGCAGACCTGCTTGTGGGAGTGGAAATAGACACAGCCACTTTACAGAACTATGTTGGACACTTGTGCTCCGCAGCCCAGCCGTCTGGCTGCTGTGTATACACACTGGGGTGTGTGTATTCTCATAGAGGGCTGCATTCCCCCATTTTCAGAGACAGAGTCTGTGTAGTCTGTAGCCTAGGCCAGCCTCGAAGCCAAAGTCATCTTACTACAGAATTCTGAGATAAGAAGCATGTAGGGTGTCTAGCTGGTATTTTGGTTTTAAATCTTGGCCCCTTGCAAAGAAAAAAAAATAGAAATGCCTAATATACTTTAATGTATTCATAGTAGGAAAATTTGAAAACAAAGCAACTATATATGACCACATAGCTGAAACTCATAAACACTTCTGAGTGTAAGACACGATACAAAATGATCCATTTGGTGTCATTCCATTTTCTTCTAAGTGTGGAAACCGACAAGGAGAAGGATAGAGGCGTCCTCCAGGAAGTGAGGACTGGAATTAGGAGGAGTCAGAGGGATTTTCAACTGCTGGCTACAGCAAGTGCTCATTGTTGTTTAAAACTTCTTCCCCACAGTGCTGAGACAGGGTTTTACAATGTAGCTAAACCTTGCTTCAGATTTGGAACCCTCCTGCCTCACCTGTTTGAATTCTGTGACTACCATCTGAGAATTGAAAAGTATTATTTCTTATTTATTTGGCTTAATCATATTTACATATGATCTAAATAATCCTATTCTTTTTCTTTAACTTTTATCATATATACAAATATGACACATATTTATGTAGTCACTGTGTGTGTCAGGCTGTCTTTGGACTCACAATCCTCCTGCCTCAGCTTCCCCAGTGCTGGGAGAATGTTTTCAAAATTCTCCTCACTCCTGAAGTGTCTCATACACAGATACAGGAAGTCAGCGACGAGCCAAAGGAAATGCAGAAAAGCATCTCGTACTCAGGAATGTGCAAGAACCATTCTAGGTGATCATTCCTGAGACAATGTTTTCCAGGGGAGACCACTGAGCTGGTTCTCCAGTCCAGTTGCTGCTGTTCCTTACCTCCCCTGCATCCAGAGACCTCTTAAAGGTATATGCTTTTAAGTTAAGTATCAATTCTGTCTCTCGCACTTAATGAATGTTAATCTTCCAGAGTGCTCGTCGTGATTTAGTACATGGCTTCGAGCAGATTTATTCTCATACAAGTCTACAAAGACTTAAGGTGAGTGCCGGGTTCCAACAGCTTCTCTTTGCCTGGAGATTTCTCATCTAAAAACCTCAGAGGAGAAGAGGTTCAAGAAGCCACGCCCATCACCTCTTGAAGAAGTAAACACATTCCACAGGGTCTGAACATGAGCTTTGTGTAGTTTCCATGTGTATCTGAACTCGCCAGGTTACGTTTTTATTTTAAATATAAGTCTAACACACTTGCACCTCTGTTTGCAAGAATACACCAGCTATGAAAGGTAGAAGTGAAGCCTAGGGGTCTGCCGGATGCTGAGAAGCTGATGCTTTGTACCCGGGCACACAGTGGTGCTCGGCTATAATGACAGCACTCAGGACCAGACAGCGTCTCTAGGTCTCCGGGGTGTGTCTGCCCTGAAACAGATCACAGCTGGGCAACCAATCACCGCTGCCCCAACACAACTGTGAACTTACTTAAAACGTTATGAAATTTGTTTCCCAAATTCTGTTTTCCTTTGTGGAAATAGAGTGTGTGGTTCTCAGGCATAAGCTTTGCAGATGACAACGTGAACCGTGGTATCAAAATTCTGGACACATCTGGCAGGCTGTAGGCCATCCTGGGCTACATAGCGAGACCTTGTTTAGACATTGTCTAAGTCTTTTTTTTTTTTTTGCGAGAAACACTTATAATAAATAGTGGCAATCAAATGTTTAGGAAAACTCATCGTTCAAGCAAGTAAACCCTGTATCTACAGGAATACATAAGGAGGCTAAGTATCCAGGCAAACCCAAGTCCCCACATAAAATGATATGAATACAAGTATAAAGAAATGCAACTATGTAGTACAAACATACATAAACATACATGTGCCAAATGCAATCATATATAAACACAAATAGAAACATGCCCACCCACACATGTACAGATTCCATGGAAAATATTGGTCTGTATTACATGTGTTCGCACAGTTTGGATCCCATTAAGTAACCAGGGTCTGGATAAGGGGCTGGCGAGGTGGCTCAGTGTGTTAAGGTGCCTACTGCCAAGCCTGATAGCCTTAGCTCAGTCCTGGAGACCACATAATAAAAGGAGACAACCATTTCCTACAAGGTGCTCTCTAATCTGCATGGTATGTAAACACACACACACACACACCACACACACACACACACACACACAGACACACACACCACAAACACACACACCACAGACACACACACACCACAGACACACCACAGACACACACACCACAGACACACACACACACACCACAGACACACACACACACCACAGACACACACACACACACACACAGACACACACCACAGACACACACACACACACACACACCACAGACACACACACACACACACACACACACACACACACACCACAACACACACACACACACACACACACACACACACACACACACCACAGACACACACACACACACACACCACACACACACCACACACACACCACACACACACACATATAACAAATGCGGTAATTCTTTTAATTTCATGTATATAGATGTCTTGCCTACATGTGTGTCTGTGCACCATTTGAATCCCTGGTGCCTAAGGAGATCAGACAAGACATTAAATTCTCTGGAACTGGAGTTAGAGATGGTTGTGAGCTCTCATGTGAGTGATGGAAAATAAACTCAGGTTCCCAGGAAGAAAGGTCAGGTCAGTGCTCTTAACCATTGAGCCATCTCTCTAGACGTGACTGTGTGTGTGTGTGTGTGTGTGTGTGTGTGTGTGTGTGTGTGAGAGAGAGAGAGAGAGAGAGAGAGAGAGAGAGAAAGACAGAGAGAGAGACACACACACAGAGAGAGACACAGAGAGAGGAAGAGAGAGACAGAGAGAGACAGAGAGAGACAGACACAGAGAGAGAGAGGAAGAGAGAGAGACAGAGAGACAGAGAGACAGACACACAGAGAGAGAGGGAGAGAGAGAGGAGAGAGAGAGAGAGAGAGAGAGAGAGAGAGAGAGAGAGAGAGAGAAGCAGGGGTAGATTCCACTGTAGATCACCTTCCTAGCATGCACAAGGTCCTGGATTCATTCTCAGTAACTGCCCACACCACCACCACCCCAGAAAAAAAGAAAGAAAAGAAAAAAAGGATTTGGGTGAAATTCACCTATAGCTGAATAATTAAGGGACAGCTGCATCCTCAGAACAAAGTGACCTTTTCATCAAGTTACAAAACATTAAAGGTTAAAGAATGTTTGAAAGGAAGTTAATACTTTTAAAACACTGGGAAAATTGCCATCTGCTCAAAGGCCTGACCAAAAATGAGAGTAAAGTACCAGGTAATCTTTGGGAGCTTCAGCAGGTTCAGCTCCAGCTCAGAACCATGAATGAAGCCTCCTCCTCCTCCTCCTCCTCCTCCTCCTCCTCCTCCTCCTCCTCCTCCTCCTCAGGAGATGAGTGGCAGGGCTTGCAACCCATGATCAGTGCCGCACCTGAGCTCAGAGAGGAACCCCCTTAGCAGGCTGGCTCCTAATTGCAATCTTGAAGCCATACTCCTCTCTCTCGAGGAGAGCAGATCAATGAGAGTGTCAAATTTTCCCAGCTTCTATTTTCCATCTGACCTGGATGGTGCAGATTCCATTCGCTGCTAAGAGGGAAAATAGAAATATCATCCTGGATCCTTAGCAAAGCACTTCCTCTAATGAGTGCCTAGAAAGGTCTGAGGGAGCCTCCTTATCGGGCCTGCAAATGCCCACACTTCCCTGAAGCTGGGAGGCCTCTGCCTGCCTTTAACAACTCTCCCTTTCTTCCTTTCCCTGCTCCACACTTTGTCTGTCTGGGAGGTCTGACCCTGTGACTGTAGTTCTCATGCTGGCTTTAGAGGCACCAACATGGTTTGGCTGGCTAGTATGTACCAGGCTCTTCAGCCAGGCAGTGGCATGCATGTCCCCCGGGAAGCCCCTGAGAAGCACCTTCTGTACGCCCCTCTCATATCCAGTGGTGATTCTCAAAAAGCTCCCAGCTTGGGGGTATCTCCCACTTAGATCAGGCATTTTCTCCTTGGGCCCCAGGTTCTTCAGGTAGAGGGCTGTGGTAGTAGCTTCCCATTTTCAATAGCAAAGCTTCCACTCACTTGCCAGGAACTGGTGCACGTGCACAGAAGTGCAGATTGGGCCTTCTGTATGCATGATGCCTTCTAAGAGAAATGGCTTGCTCATTGTTAGGAAGAGGTAAGGCTCTGGGCTGGGCCGGGCCAGGGGAGCCAACCTCTGTGTTCTTACCGTTCCACTTAGCTGCTTGCATTTATGGAAGGGGTGGAAGGACAAACTTCTGTGCTGGAGGGTGGCAAGCCTTATCTTTCCTGACCCATAGTTGAGGTCTGAGGATGACTGAGGAAGGACTTCCTGAGACGCAGTCAGAATGGACCCTGCCTACCAGCTATAGGGATACTCTCTTCCCAGGACTTCCCTTGTGGGCACACAATCCTAGCACACATGCTAGCAGTAAGAGAAAATGTCCTTTGGTATTTGAACCAAACTTTGCTACCAGCTGTTTACCTTATTCATTCCCACCAGGACTAAGACTCCTTAAAACCCTCAATGACAGGAGAGACCCCTGCCGCAGTCCCCTCTCATTGGGCATTGTACTTTGAGGATGTAGATAGAACCTGCCAAAAGGTACTGGCCACTACTATTTTTCCTTGGGTTTGTTTGTTTGTTTGTTTGTTTGTTTGAAACAGTCTCACTATATACCCTACAGCCCAGGCAAGTCCCAACTCTCAATCCCCCTACCTTCCTTGGTGCTAGGATTACAGACTCTAAGACAGCAAGCCAAGCTTATTGCTTGGTGTCCTTAAAACTACTGATCCAGCCTTGGGCCAGGGTCTGCTAGGCTCCTACCCTCGGGAGACTTTTTCGTTGATGACCAGGGAGGACAGCTGATTTCTGCTGAGCTTGTCTAGGGGAGAAGTGTTTGAAGGAGATTCACACCACCCCTTAAAGACACTTGGGGACCAGGGGAAGTTCGGGGAGGGGGGTTATTAAGCACTATCTAGGGCAACTGGAGGGGTGGGGCCTCTCTAATCCTTGTGGGTGGAGGAGGGTATAAAGTGTTCACCACTCCACAGCAGAGTACAAAAGTTTGGCTGGCATGGGATAGGAAGATGCTAAAGAGAGGTCCCCTAACATTAGCCTGTACTGAGCCAGGTCTTCCAAGCTGGGGCCAGACCAGAGTGACTTGCCAGGTGCTGGAGAAGTCAAAACTACTTGGCCACCAAGAGCAGTCCTATTTAAAATCTTTGTGTTCTCTCCCATTTGCCCCTGCTGGGCGGCTGTGTGCTGACTAGTCATTTACTTGCTCCCCTTTGTACACACTCCTGGGATCTGCCTTGATTGAGCCTGGGTGCCTCTTCCCTGGTGTCCCTGTCCAAGTGATTTCTGCCTGCTGAAGCTCCTGCCAGCATTTGGGCGGAGTCTGCACCTCCATTCCCAGGAGCGAAGCTCCTGCAGCCAGGCCACACAGTTGAAATCCCAGGCTTGGTGAAACCTGAGAGTCTAACACAGCTCCAAGCTGGGCCACCTGCCTGGCCTGTTGTTATGGGATCCTCCCCCTCCTGGCAGGTTAGACGTGTCTGCTCCAGGATTTTGGTATTGGGAAGTCCGCTGTGTCTGAGATGAGCCAAGGACCAACATGGTGACTATACCATGAGAAAGTTGATCGAGGGTCGGCCCAATTCCTTGAGAGTCACCATCCTTCTGCTGATGTAAGCGCTGGATCGACAGAGGCTCCATGGCATCCCTAACCGCCTAGGCCAGCCCCAAAGCCTTTCTGTGCCCTAGAGCACCTGTGGAGTGCCAGCTCCCTCCCCCTGCCCCTCCCTCCCTCCTGCCCCAGAAGGGCCGCGCGTTGTCCCTCCTCTGGAGGGCGCTAAGGGAGAGGTGGCAAGGCCAGCATCCGCCGCCTGCTCAAAGGGGGAGCCCCAGGGACTTCACCAGGCTCCCACCCCCGCGCGCCTAATTTGAATATTTCATTGGCCGCCGCCAGTCTGGTCAATTTATCATGCAAATGCGGTGCCCTCCGCGCCAGAGAGGAGCCACCGCCCGCGCTGGAGAGCGGCGCCCGATTGGTGGCGCAGACAGCGGCATTTGTAATGTTTTTCTTCGGGCATTAGAGTCATTTACCAATGCCATCGCAGCAACTCCAGGCACTGCATCACGAGCCACTTAAAGGGTTTTATTGGCAGCTTTGAAACTTCTTAACATGTTCTTTTATTTTATACCAGGTGTCGACCAGTGTCTGACCCACCCCCAAAACTACAAACCTCACAAACTGGTTATTTCCCTCAGAACTGGGGCCCTGGGCCGCGACAGCTATGCTCTGGCCCGGGGAGGCGAACTCATGGACCCCGAATGAACAACCTGGACACTCCTTGACTGTCAAGGAGGAACTCTTCAAAAGAGGAAACAGAACAGGAGAACAGAACGGGGAAGCGGGGAGGCGGAAAACACAAGCTACAGGAATCAGAAATCAGCAAAGGCAGAATCTAGTAAGGGCTTCTGTGGATCTTTAGATCTTCCAGACAGAAGAGCCCCTGGGGCCAGACACCACTTGAATATTACACAATCTGACCCCCTGGCCCTCTATCGTCCAGATACAAGTGATATTTATCAGGTTTCAAGACATACAAAAGGGGAAAGCGTAGAGCCTCTGGCCCCTGTCCACCTGCCCCTATTGAGTGCTGCGTCTGGTCTGCCCGTTTGGGGAGAGCAAACACTCAGACACCAGCACGCTTCAGACAGAGAGGACGAGCCTGTGGGAAGGGAGCAAAGGGAACGAGATTCCTCCTGGTCTGGCAGATGCCCTGGCCACTCACTAAGGGAGGTGGCTGCTTGGTCCTCGATGGCACGGTGCTCTCACTACTGGGACCTCTTTCCCTTTATTCGCAGAGCCCGGGTTCTGACCAGCAGCAAGCCACCGGCGTCTGCGAGCCAGCGCTCGCCGGCCGCCGCGGCGCAGGAGCAGGTGGGCATCTTCGCATCCATCCCATGTACGAAGCGCGCTCCCCACCGCGGCTGGCGATGGCCATCTTCATCACAGACTTTGTTTGTTTTTAAGATGTCCAAATGGTTTCTGCAAATCTATTTCACCCGGTGGAGTTGGAGACGGAGCTTGCAACAGCGTAGGAGAGATTCGGGGACCCCCCTTAGGACCCCAAATCCGCAGGTGGGACCCGACCACAGGGTACTTCCCTGGTAATTGTGCCCTTTAAAAGGGCTTAATGGGGTTCTGTCCTCTTCAGACCGAAATACGAAGACTTTCTGTTTTCCTTATTTAATCTTGGGTCTCAAAAAAAGTTTCCTGAAACTTCGGTAAGCGAATGGAAAAGCATTTCGGAAGAAAACGGTGGTGCTTGAAAACGCCCTGCTGAGTACGCAGGAAAGAATCACCCCACCCCCACCGGGCACAGTGGGTGACCAGGCTGCCTAGCCTACATCCAGACCCCACCCCACCCGAATTTTTCATCTTCTGTTCCTCTGCTAAATTAGGTTTAGTTTTTGTTTTACTTTTCTCTAATCGCATTGCTAACTGCCTGGGAATCTAGATGGGGAGTGGGGATAGAAGGGAAACTTTCTTGGGGTGGGAAAGGAGGGTGCACCCCTGAGATTCCTAATCAAAGTCCTCGCTTCTCAAATCAACTGCCTTCCAATCCACCCCAGCCCCATCCCGACTGATCACCAGCATCAAGGCTACAGGAGAAGGAGCCTGCAGACTTACACTGGCCATGTAGGCAAAGTTGAGCCTTTACCTCCATGCCTTGAGACATAAGAAATCTGCACAGGAGACATCATACCACGACAGGGGGGGCTATGCCTGCATGTGCGAGTCCAGTGTATACCAGTGTCGGATCTGGAAAGTGCTTCACCTACCCCAAACTAATTCTCGATTTTGCATGAAACCGTCCTCTTACTTTTCTCCTAAGAGCGCCTCCCCCCATCCCTAGTTGAGTCCCTAGCACATCTGACACAGCTCTCCACAAGCCTGAGAGAAGTGGCGTTAATATACCACCCCGACTTTCAAAGGTTTACTTCACGTCCAAACTGTAAAAGTTCTTGGGAGAATTCACAGACAAAACATCTGGTTTCTTCAAACAAAGCTACCAGCTACCGGAAAAAGAGAAACAAAATTTCACTGCTGTGTAACAGCACCTTTAGCAAACAATTTACTGCCTGTGGAGGGCCTGGCTCAGGTCCTCACCTCGAGCTTTAGCCAGGACTAAAGCCCAATTCCTGGATGAGGTGTGCAAATAGTGCAAACAGGAGGACTCTCAGGACCTATGGCATTTCCCAATCCCTGCCTAACCCAGAAAATCGAGGAGAAAAGCAGGTCCAGGATGCGTCCCAACCACTTCCGGCTGGAGAAGATTCAGTGCTAGGACTCCCTGTCAAGGCCCACCTGGCCATGCCATCAACAAAGGCTCTCAGAGTCCTTGCCCTTCAAGGTGACGCTTTCATGGGGGACCCAGCAGGTACCCCCTTCTGAGGTAGGAGTTTAGGCCCTAGGTATCCTGGAGATGCCAGCCAACCCTAGATTCTTGTCCTGGCATGGTGGCATTTAGGACTCCTCCTTCCTCTTGGTGGGCATTCAACTGAAGACATACCCCAGCCTTCCTTGGACCAAGAGGACTGTCATCCAACTGCCCTCAGTTGCCACCAGGAACACAAACTTGGCTGCCTCCAGGCAGTGGTCAAGCTACTACTTTCCTTTTGTAAACAGTATATTGTGCTGGGGGTCAGCCCCTTGCTCCTCCAAACGCTTGTTTTGAGCCATGCCTGTAATTGGTAATGCCCTACTCTTGGGGGTCTCAGGCTACCCAAGGTGGGTGAGACTGTGATAAAAAAAAAAAAAAAAAAAAGGTCCTAGGGCTCAAAACTGGAAAAGCTTGGTAGGATGGCTAACCCTTGCCCTAGACCACTCTCCTTGGAAGGTTTCTGCATTGTTCCCCGTCTGAAGACGGTGGCCCACCGGGTTTCCACTGAGTCTGAGATGCAGTCTTGGTCAGGATGGCCTTCTTGGCTGTAGGGAATGTAAAGAGCTAATAATATGGCCATGTAATTTCAAAGCGAATCTCCTGACCGAGATGCCAGCCCCCAGTTTCTGCCATGGGCTTTTGCCTCTGGGTGTTTAGGTGAGTCGGTCTCAGTTCCTCCAGCTCCTTCTTCCTCCTTCTATTTCAGGGGCTTAAGAAATTATTCCCGGAAATGCGGCACCTCGAGGTAGAAGTATCTGACTTAGACATTTACAGCCCAGCACGATTCAAAGTGGACCAGAAGTTCCCAGGTACTTGTCTAGAGAACTAAAGCCTGCTGTTGCCTTTAAAAGATAACCGAGTTTTTATGAAGAGTGGGGTAAAGGGTTTCTACATAGTATATCCTTTACAGAATCCTATCTCCTCCGCCATGAATGTGCTTTTCCGACCTCTAGTAGAGTGTGAAAGCCGCTGGACCGCTGTGTGTGGAGCCCAGATCCCGCAGCACAGGCTACTTTCCTGAGCAAGCCTCCCCAAACCTCTCTGGCCTTTTCCAGAACCCAACAAACCTTGGTGCTTGCCTGAAACGCGGCTCATTTCCCTTCGGAGTTCCCTAACCGCCATAGGAATTGACGAAAGGGTTGCTTGCCGGCGGGACAGTCGACAGAAATATTTACAATAATAATAAAGTCAGGTCAAATGCCAGGGAGACTTCATTCAGATGTCACAGGGGTAGGAACCTGCACAGACCCTTACCCTGAGCTTCTCAGAGCAAACAGAAGGCCTTGGGGAGGGCCAGACTCATCAGGGACACCTGTGTGTGTGTGTGTTTACCATCTGGGTAGTTGCAGAAGGAGCAGGAAGCAAAGAAGTACAACAGGGAGAAGTCAAAACCGTAGCTCAGAAAGCCAGGAGCTATCCGCAAGCGCTGGTTTCTCAAGGTTCTGCCCTTTTATTTGTAATAAGTGAATTACAGACCTACTGCTACCCAGACACCGTTTCTCCCTAAATGGAATCCTTCCTTTTCACTCAGAGTCCATCGGACCGCTTTTCTCCAGTCAGGCCCTGGGAAGCAGCAGTCAGCCCCGGTTATGCAAAGTTGTTTTGCTTTGCTTCCCTCCCCCCACTTGAAATCTTGCTAAGTGCAGCGGGCGAACTCCACAGCCTAGACCAGGTTGAGGGACTTAAGGTCCCGCACCCAGGTAGTTTCACGGTCTATTTTGTGCGATTTCTGGAGAACTTTTCTTTTAGTCACACCCAGCCCTGCCGCAGAAGAGAAGATAAATCCTAGTGAAATATAAGGACTGCTAGGTCGACCTTGCTCACTTTCCTCAGTTCCATCCCTAGAATGACTTGACAACCTATGCACGTGTCGGGATCCTCAAATTAGGGGTGAAAAGGTGCATGGAGCTAAAAGAACTCAGCAGAAACCAGGAATCTCGTCAGTGCCAAGCCGGCCCAGTCTGTCTGAGTGCCCCCACCGGGCAAGGCAGTGTGGTCGCAGTGTGCACACCGCACAGCCCGAGTTGTGCGTGACAGGCTGTCGCTGCATTGACACTGATGGATGCGCCACTGGTTGGACGGACAGATGTTAGGGCGGATCACACAGCGCGCCGCGCCTGAGCAGAGAGGAATAGACACTGGCGAGCAGGGGGTGCTCGCAGGCAACCAGGGGACCGGCCCTTAGGCCGCACCACGGAGAGGGGGTGCACGGCGAGGGAAACGGAGGTCGAGGGAGCAGAAAAGGGAAGGGAAGGGAGAGAGAAGCATCCTTTGGGCGAGCTCCCGGTGCATGTCGCCTGCGGGCGTGCCTAAATGGGTGCTGCAAGCTTGGACCGTGAGCTAGGGACCCTCGAGGTCTGACCTCCAGCGGCAACGACCCCCGTCCAGGCCAGAGGGGCCCCGTGGCCACCTCAACCGGGAGGCCACCGGCAGGGCCAGCCGACTCCACTCACCCATCCCTTGCTCGCAAGAAGCCTTACGCGCCCCGGGGCCGCGTCTCCCCGGCCTGGAGGAGGAGACGCCGAAGCCACGAGCACCCAGAGCCCGGGCTCAACCCGCCTCGGGCTCTGGGCTTCACCCGGGATCCGCTCCGCACCGGGTTAACTCGGGGAGCTCCGGGCGCGCCACGGTGCAGCCCGGACGGAGCCCAGCAGCCACACAGCTGCATCCAGCCCGGCGTCTGCACCCAGCCGAAGCCCGGCTGCCCGCCTGCCGGCCGGCCGGGGGCAAGCGGAGACTTTTGATCTTACCGGTAGGGTGAGATCTGGGTCTCCCGGTCTACAAGAAAAAGAAAGCACGCTGTGAACTTTCACAACTCGAAAAAAAAAAAAAAAACCAAACCAAAACAAACAAACAAAAAAACCAAACAAAAACCAAAAAAAAAAAAAAAAAACCACCAGGAATCACGAAAAGGAGACAGGGTTGCAGGAGAGAGAAGAGAAGAATAAGTTTAAAATAATAAGGGGAGGGGGAGAAGCAAGAGAGACAGAGAGACCGAGCCAGGGAGCGGGCAAGGCCGGGGTTTGCAGCTCCCGGTGCGCCCAGGCGGCCACTCCTGGGGCGCAGGACGCGGGCCCTCGGGTGGACCGTGGGCCTCGGGGCTCGCACGGGTGCCGGGGTCCGCAGCCGGCGCGCCCAGACCCGGTGCAGCCCCGGGGAGCTGGGGGCCCAGAGGCCACCCCAGCCGTCGTCGCCGCCCCGCAGCAGCGCCCGGAGCCCGCTGCGCCGCGGCCGCCCGGTTCTCGGCCTAAGGAGCTGGCCCAGGGAGACGCAATCGAGCCCGCAGCGCATCGATGCGCCGCCGCCCGCGCCGCCCGGGCTCCGGCTGCCGCTGCACCGCCGCCCGAGGGTCGCCCGCCGGCTCGCCCGCTCGCCCTGGCCGCCGGAGTGAGTGAGCCCTCGGCGCCCCGCCGCCGCCGCCTCCTGCCCCGGGCGCATGGGCCGGGTCCGCCCGGAGCCTCCGCAGCCCCGATCGCCCATCGATAATCAATAATCGATCCCCTTCCCGCAGAGCTGCCCCGCACCCGGGCGCGGCCGGGGCGACCCCCGTGCAGGGCGCACCCACGGGGGGGGGCGGGGAGGAGGGCGGGGACCCGGGGAGGCTCTGCCACCCCCGTCCCGCCTGGGAAGCCACCGGCGTCTCCAGGGGGCGGGGGCGCGGCCCGGGGTGGGGTGGGGGGGGAGCAAAGGCGCAGGGGACGACGACGAGAGGCGTCCCAAAGTCAGCGCGGAAACTTGCGGTGCCCCCTCCCGCGCCAGCCCCGAGACACGCCTGGGAAAGTTTGCCTAGGGGGGAAACCGAGGGAGGCAGCCCCGGCGGGTCCCGGGCAAGCATCCCCGGCTCCGCACCCGCGCTCGCCCTCGGGTGCGCCCGGGGCGCGGGGAGCTCTGCGGTGCCGTCCCGGGCTGGGCGCGCGGCGGGCGGGGAGGAGCGAGGCCCGGGAACGAGGCCCGGGATGGGGCGAGCAGGGTGGGGAAGGAGGGAGGGACCGGCGAGCGGGCGAGCGGGCGGGCGGGGGTCGTGCGCTCGGGGACCGCGCCCGGCGATGGCGAGAGCGCACGGGGCGGGGGCGGAGGCGCAGGCCCGGGGCTGGGCGGGGGTCCTGGCGTGGCCGGGGCCGGGGGCGCCCCCGCGGGCGAGCGGGCGAGTGACACGATCATCTCCTTTTCCTCTAAGCTTGCCTGTTGCCGACGCCGCCGCTCCAGCCGCGCCGTGGGCAGAAGACTGGACCGCTGAGCCCCGGGCCGCGGCGGCGGCGGCGGCGGCGGCCGAGGCGCCCCCCCCACCCCGGACCCCCGACACCTCCACCCCCGGATGCCCTGACCTCCCCGCCCGGGGCGGGCAGCGGGGCAGGACCGGCCGGGGTCGCTCCCGGGCTCCTCCTCTCCTCTCCTCTGCCCGCCCCTCCTCCCTCTCTCCCCGCCCCCCGGCCCGAACCCCGGGCACCTCGTCCAGGACGGGCGGGGGGGTGTGGGTGGGGGGGGCAGGGCGAGCGCTCCTCCCCGCCCCCTCCTCCCCGGGCCTCTGGAGCGATTTGTCAACTTCCCATTCCGCCGGCAGCGTGGTCCCTCCTCCTCCTCCTCTCTCCTCTGCCTCCTCCTCCTCCTCCCCTCCTCCCCCGCGCTCCTCCTTCCCCGCGCCTCCCTCGCCCGCGCCTCCTTCCCCTCCGCACGTTCGGGATCGCGGCGGAGCGCAAGCGCGGGGGGGACGCGGAGAACCGGGGCGCAGCAGCATCCTGCGGGCGGCCCGCTCTCCGGGGGGAGGCTGCGCAGCAGGCCCGCCTCGCCCCCCCTCCCCCGCCGCCCGCCCCGCCCGCCTCCCTCCCTCCTCCTCGGCTCAGCCCGGAGCGGCGGCGGCGGCGGCGGCAGTCGCGGGAGAAGCATCATGCCGAGGAGGAAGCAGCAGGCGCCCCGGCGCGCAGCAGGTACGAACGAGCGAGCGAGCGGGCGAGCGGGCGAGCCGCTTCCCCTTCCTCCTCCGGTCCTCCTCCTCTTCCTCTGCTCGCGCCGCGCCCCCGGGCTGCTCTCCCGCCGCGCTCCTCTCCTCCTTCTCCGCCTCTCTCTGCGGGCGCAGAGTAACTCCGGGAGCCCGGCTGGCTCGCGGCTTCCCCGCCTGGGTGCGCCCCCCCCTTTCAAGCTCGCCCCGCTCCGCTCCCCGCTCGCCCAGCTCCGCGCCCCGCTCGCACACCCTCCCGGGCCGCTCAGGCTGCAGCGGGGAAGGCGCTCTCCAGCCCGAATCTTTCAGTGGGGGGCGGGCGGGGTCACCTGAGTTCTCCGGGACACCTTCCGTGTTGTCCTGGGCACTACCCGGTGCCTGCTCGGACGAGAGCGAGCGAGAGAGTGAGCCGGCGGATCCCTCTGGCCACCTTGCTGCTAATTCGATTGATTCTTCATTTATTGGGCCCAAACCGGGTACAGCGGTGGAAACCAGAGCGCACAGGGTCTGGGTATTGTCAGATGACTGTCAGGTCAGTGTTGGCTGCTGACACTTCCTCTCTCCACTCGTGGATGTCTTCTTACCCCTCCCTCCCTCTCTTTCCGCTGCCTGCTCTCTACCCTCTTCTAGCACTTAGTTCTGGGACATATCTCAATACCCACCCCCCTCTTTTTTCCGCCAGCAACGTCAACTCCTGTTAGGACTGAACTGATTTTTTTTTTTTTATTTCTGGAAAAGAGAGGATCATTTAAAACAAAACAAAACCCACACACATAACATTATTTTGCAATAATGTCGGTCGGGGGCACGTTGGCTGGAAGAAGGGTTTCTGGCCGGTTGCCACCCTTGATTTGATGACTGATTGATCGCCCGTCATGCCTGGGCCTTTGATCTATTCATTCCCAATAAACATCAATAAATCACTTGCAATAGTGAGGCCAAGCTCCGTGACGTCAGGAGGGCCCTGTCAGTGCAACTTCAGGGATTTGGGGCGGCTTGCCTAGAGAGGACCACATATGGACGTGGTGTATTTTGATATGAATAACACTCAGACGTGCAAAGGCTCAGATCCTGCCTGAAGGGGAGGGTAACTTAGGAGTCCTGTTCTTTAATCTTCTTTCCTTTCTCTTCTCTTTTGATAGAAGAGGGAAGGGCTGAGAGCAGGGTCACCCAGGCAAGGCTCTGTACGCAGGGGGTATCCAGGTTGGTGATGGTGGTACCCTGCTGCTGCTGCTGCTCTGGTGGTGGTGGTGGTGGTGGTGGTGGTGGTGGCTTCCACCTCAGCTGCCTTCAGTCTCCTTACCAGGGTCACAGAGAAGGAAGGAACCATAAGATACTTCTCCCAGAAGTGGCCTGGCCTGTCAGGTTGTGGAGAAACCTTAGGAGGGATTAAACTTGGTTTGGTACATGGAGTGAATCCGTGTTTTCCTCTGTATTCAGTGTTACCCAAATTTAGAAAGTTTGAAGATCCCAACAGAGAGCTTCACCTCCTCACTGGTGCTGCTCATCCCACCTCCTCCTTTAAATTCCAGGCTTTAGCAGTGAGCTTATCTACCCAAAATAAACTCCAAAACTTTGGAGGCATCCTTTACAAAAGTTGGGTAGTAGGAATGTCTTGGGTTTCTTCCAGTCTATGTTTTTTTTTTTTTTTCTTTCCTTTTTGGGTACACATTTTTTAAGGTATCTGTGCCTCCGTCCAATGAGACATATGTGGTTGCATCTTTACATTTGATTTTGAACTCTGTAGTTTGTCTCTCCTGTTCCATCCTGCCCATATGACAAGTTTCTCAAATGTGCTGTTAGTTTGATTTTTATTTATTTTCCCTTTTAGAGCAACCTGTTCACTAACCTTTTTTGCACTTTTAAGCCAGCCAGGAAATCTCAGGTCAGTTAAGGAAAATTCATTATATAAAAACCTGACTGCAGGACTAATGGGAGATGGGAGAATGGCTTTGCTCTATCAAAATGACCCGTCAAAACGACTTTGTTTCATATTTGATTTAATTGTCTCTCTCCTGACAGGCACATTCATCAATAGCTTAATGGTCAATCAGAAGTTGGCAGAATGAGAGCTTTCATTCTTTCTCATAGCCTGGTTTTGGATTTACTTTATCAGAATGCCTCTGCCTAATGGACATGGGGGGGCGGGTTGCAGAATGACTGGAGAGCACCACAGAAAACCCTTCCACGCTTAGGCTGCTTATAAGTAAGCCCAGGCCAGTAAGTGAGCTGTATGGGGTGCTGTTTTGTTTTGTTTGCTTGTTTGCAAGGACGGGCTAGGAACTTCTTTGCCTTCCCTCCTTTTTCAGTTCCCACAGCTGCTTTTGGGACACTCCTGGGAGTAAAGGAGAAATGCATTGCTTTGTCCTGATAGACAGTGGGAGAAAGAAAGATGTCTGCTGATTGGTGACTGGAAACCCTGTCCACAGCAACCTTGAGAATCCTCGAGAATCCACCCACCCCACCCCACCCCACCCCCCAAACTGAAAGGTCCGCTCAGCCATAAAAAAAGAAAAGTTGTTTTGCCAGCTTCATTAGTGTTCACCTAATTAGCTGTAAACCTGATGGATTCCTGACAGCTTTAATGATTGGAAATGACAAGCTTGACGCAGTGTCATGCAGCAGAATTAGGTTTGCAGCTAGTTTGATGTAATCAAGTTGATATTACACAGTCCTGGCTGCCTTTAGTTGTGCATTAACTCAATTTTGAGCTGCAGGTGACGAATGGGCTTTGGTACCTGGATAATCATGTCACAGGAATTAGGGCCCTTTTAATGGTCTGGGGTAGAATAACAACCACAGAGGGCCCCGAGCTGGGGAGAGCGTGCAGACAAGCACACAGGTGCACACAGGCTTTCTATCTAGGCCAAATGTAACAGAGCTCGCCACAAGGCCGAAGCAGGCTCCAAGAATCCCTGAAAAGACCGGTTTCTGCAATTTAGATTTGGGAGATAGAAATTATGTGTGATCTGACTCGGAGTCTTTTTGCAGAGAGAGAGCCAGAGAGAGAGAGAATGGGAAAGAAAGAGGAGTTTCCTCACCTGCCGGACAGAAATGTGGGCAGGGGTTTCCTTCGTGGGAAGCTCCTACTTACTGTGAAAGGGCCAGGCATTGGTACTGGAAGATTGCTGTTGCCCATTGAATCTGGGTTGGGAATGGCCAGTGTTCTTTAGGCAAAATAGCTTAAAATAGGACTCCCCCCACCCCCAGTCATAGTGTTTGTTTTTAATCAAGTATTTTCAGAAAATAGCAGTGCTGAATTAGAGTGATCCTTAACAGCGTGTTATATTTTAGCCATGTATGTACATTTCTGGAGGATATATCACAGAAGATCACCATTCGGCTTAAAAAAAAAAAAACAAAAAAAACTTCAGTGAGCAGCAACTCCTCAGCGACTTTCCAATTCTTTTCTTTTTCTTTTTTCTTGCAAAGGAATATTCTTTTGTGGAGTTCTTAGGGGGGTAGTATTGTGAGGGTCAATCTTCAGGCCTCCTGACTTTGGCAAAAGGTGCTAGGATCAGCTGGTGTCATTGCCTGAGAGGTAGCCCACCTAAGAGGTGACTGACTCACCTGGTGGTGTGCCTATGACACCTTCATCAAGCTGTTTCCTACTTGGGGCAGCTCCTGACAGCAGCTTTGTCTTTTCTCTAGGAAGCCCCGAGCACTCAGGATGACATGCCCACATCTGCCTTGGGAATTTATTTCCTCTCAGACTTGCCACACATTTTTCCTTTGGACAGGAAGTCTTCTCTAGGGTGAGGTGGCACAGAGTTGGCTTTGGCTGGTTTATCTTTTTTTTTTTTTCCCCTCCCCGATTTCTTTTGAAACCAAAGAAACTATATACATAAAAAAAAGGAAAGAAAAAAGAAAATCAAATCAATGAAGGAAAAATACAAGTCAAGGAATCTTCCTATGGGCCTCTATCTGGGAAAGAGAACCATCTAGAATTCAGATTTTGTGTCCCTACTCCGTGTTCCTGACAACTGTCAGGGAGGGCTTCAGCACACTCCAGGGAAACCCTTGATTGTGAGCAGAGGTTGTTGTCATTTTGTTCTTGGGTTTGTCTTGAGCATGCTTCTAAATGTGAGTGAAGGTGTCAGAGCTGCTAGATCAACAGTTATTCTCCAGGCTGCCTTGGAACTCTGTTTCCTCTGTTTTACTAAAGCTCTTTAGAGAAGTGGTCAGAATAGAAGGTGACTGCGGAACCCAGGTGAGTCTGTAGGATGCAGACCTGTATTTCAGTCCAGCCTGACACTTCTGGAAGGCGAAGGGTCTTGCCAAGTGTGTGGACTAGCTCGTGCTTTTGGGTGCTTTCTCTTTTCCATGTGGGCTGCAGAGTGAGGTCTGGCTAGGCTGCAATACACAGACATGAAAGAGAGCAAGGAACTAGCAAGTGTCCCATGGTCCTGATGTCACAGCCTCCTTAAGCCCATCAGGCACTCCAGGTGCAGCCTTGAGGGGCTTCCCGGCAGGCCCAGTTCCCATTCCTACCTGCCATTGAAGAAATCATTCATGTCTTTGGCCTTGTAGTTAAAAAATAAAATGTGGTGTGGTCTGTGTCTACCCTTCTGTGCTAGTATCCGGCTCCCTGAAGCTGCTGGTTCTGGAAACAACACTCTTCTCTTAACCATATCCTGAGCTCAGGGAGGCCAGGCCAAACCAGGGGCCCTGTGAGATGCTCTCGGTACATGCTCATGCTTTACTGTGTTCTAAATGGCGGTTTCTGTGTCTGGAGGTAAAAATGAAAGGTGAATACAATATATTTTATTTGGTAACAATGGTGTAGGCTTGAACATCCAGGCAGA
>NC_048602.1:1685000-1707500 GCF_003668045.3 Cricetulus griseus | reverse complement strand
CCCTGGTGGGGTGAGAAGAGCCTCGCCATGCCAAACAGTCGATTTCCTTTTCAGCGGACTCATACATCACTGACCCACCCTTCCCTCCTGACAGAATGACACATGTCATTTATCATATGGGCCCTGGCCAGACAACAGCAAGGGGAGGGAAGCCCAGTTGTCCCCTCCTCCTCCAGTACAGTACAGTGTGGCTGGCTCTCGGGGCTCTGCTGATTTGGCGAGAGAGGCAGAGGGTGGGGAGAGGGGAGGCTGCAGCCTGCCCTGGATATGGCCGTGCTCGGGGTGTGTGCTGTGCCATGAGGGCACAAGATTGGCCACCGTACCAAAGACGCCCCATTCCTGTCTATGATCTGCCGAGCCACACAGCTCAGCTTCCGGTGCTCCACGACTTCCCTGTCCTTTCCGTGGTGTCTCCTTTTCTCTTGCCTCCACCCCCCCCCCCTTGCTTCGCTTTAGCCCAGAGTGGGGAAAGCGGTTGACAGGTATCATTCTAGCCAGGCCCCGCATGTGAGGGGTGGGATAAATGAGTCTCGGGGCTCCTGGCTTCACATGATTCAAACGTACGTTATTGAAGACGGATGTTCCTTAAAAAAAGATTGATGGTTGATGCTGGGCTTGGGGTGCCATTTATCATTTTGAATATTATTTAGACTTGCCGAGTAAACCTGTAACTTGAGAGTTGGACCAGACGGGACTGGCTGTCTCTCTCTCTCTGTGTGTGTGTGTGTGTGTGTGTGTGTGTGTGTGTGTGTGTGTGTGTGTGGTTCATCGATTGGCCTTGGACTCTCATTGCTGCTGAGTAGACAGGGGCCCCCTTGTATTTATAATAGAGGACCCCCAAAACATAAAGGTGGGGAGGGGTGAAGTTTTAATTTTGAATAATTTTCAAGGACATGGGGGAAAATGAAGTGTCTTTGGATGACACTAAAGCTAACAAGCAACTCTGTCTTTCTGTGTCTGCCTGTGTGTCTGTCTGTCTCTGCCTGCCTCTCTACCTTCCCCCTCTCTCTGTGTGTGTGTGTGTGTCTTTTTTCCCCCATGGAGGCAGTCATGTACCAAACATTAAAATATAAACAGAGCCGTAGTTGCTGAAGCCAGAACCCTTGTCTGATTTTTAAAAATTCTGTGTCATGCTTTTTTTTTAAAATCTGTATTGAAAAAGCCTAGCACAATATAACCTAAAAAAAAAAAATACCGGTTGGCTTGGTTAGTAGTGTGAGAATTAAGTAAAAAACACTTGTATGTCTGAAGAATATTTTAGATAAAGAATGACCCTTTGTGGCTCCCTGCCTCTGCTCCCAGCAGCCTCTCTTTCTTTGTGTCTGCACTCTGTTCTCCACAGCTGGGCCCCCACCGGCCCCTACCAGGACTGATGTGGACAGCTGTTTGCAGGCCCTGCCAGTTAATCATTTCTGCTGTTTTTGCACCTCCAAGCTCTGTGCACTGGGACACCCCCACCTACTGGAAGTACTTAGGGACGCAGGCTGGCTTGCCATCGGAGCCCCCAGCTGTCTGGAGGTAGGCCGTGGCAACCTGATGGCCTTTGCACACCCTCTTGTGCATCCAAGGCCTGTGAGCCTGGTTCCCCAGTAGAAAAAGGGAGAGGGAAAAAGCTCTAGTCTTCTGAACCATGGAAGCCCTGCCAGTGCCCGTGCAGCCGGCAGGAGCCCTACTCCTCTTCTGTATGCAAATTTATCTGGCTTTACTAACGAAATAGAGGGTTTCTTGTGCAACTTACAGTGTGGCCGTTCATTTTTAAAATGATGAGACCGAAAGCTAGATGGAAATCTTTTTTTTTTCCATCCTATAAAAATATAAGAATCTAGAATTTGTGGAAGGGCTGAATGTACGTGCCTAGAGGCTGCTGGGAAAGAAGTTACTGGACTTGTAAAAGGCGGGATTCAGACTGTGCACTGGCTGACAGTCAACTCTCTCTCTCTCTCTCTCTCTCTCTCTCTCTCTCTCTCTCTGTTTGTGTGTGTGTGTGTGTGTGTGTGTGTGTGTGTGTGTGTGTGTGTGTGTGTTTTGAAATAACTTTATTAGCACTCAGACATTTTGCACTGCCCGTGGGCATGACTTAGGGGCCACTCTGGGGGTTGCTCAGCTGCTGATTCAAACCAGGGAGATTCAGACCTGTCTTTTGTTGGTGCCTGGAATCCCATCAGGTTATATCACTGGCTGCTGCTGCTTGCTGAGACTTCCTGGAAGAAGGCAAAACTTTGATCATCTGCCCTTGCACTGGGCGGTGTTGGAGGTAATTAAGAGTACAAGTGCCAATTTGCAGAAAGAATTTGTAAACACCTTTGGTACAAATGCCACCTTTCCCCCCTTTTTTCCCCACTGATTAGGAAAACTTTGCTGTTATTAGGTACAAGTGCAGTTCAGGTATAATTGGTAAGGAACGGAGTGCACTCATGGGAAGAAATCTTGTTTTGTTTTTTGTTCGCTTTTCTTCTTATCCCCCTTTCTCAGTTTTATGGCTGGAGACATGATTTATTGCAACCATCCATCTTGGGGGCTCATCCATCACACCCGGGTTGCTAGGAGATTGTGGCAGCAGCTGTTTGCTCTGAATCAGACAGAAAAGTTGTCAATCATCAAAGGCAGGTGAATAGCATTAGAAGCACGCTATTGTCAGACGGAATAATTAATCAAAGAGAGAAAAGATAATTAAAAAGATATGACCCTTGCAAGTACTTGCTCTGGTTTGCCTGGAAAAAAAAAAGAGAGAAAGAAAGAAAGAAAGAAAAACGGCCTGGTCTTTTCTAGACACTTAAGCAGCTGAGGGCTGATAAAATATGCACTCTGCAGTACATGGCTTTTAATTAATTGAAAAAGGCTCAACATTCAAAGACGATGCTGGAGAAAAGTCCAGTTATGAGCAGAAGTAATATTTATTGTTTGCACGAAGGGCTTGACACAGAGTCTAACTTTCTGTTATGAATCTCTGGCGTCCCCAGTTGGTAAGAAGGTATGGGCTGGGGTCCTCAGGTAACCACTAGAGACAGACTGCTTAGCTTCTTTCCATTCTGCTGGCCATCATCATAGGACCACAGTGGGACCTTTTTACCATTCTGGTGATTCTGAACAAACCAAAATCTTTTTTTTTTTTATTTTTTAAATTTTTTTTTTTACATTGGTTCAAATTAGGAACAAGCTTGTTTCACATGTCAATCCCTTCTCCCTCTCCCTCCCCTCCCCCAACCTCTCCCCCTCCCCCTGCCCTACCCCCACACCCCATCCACTCTCCACTCCCCAGACAGGGTAGGGCCCGCCACGGGGTGGGGTGGGGGGGCTCCCCAAAGTCTAACCCCATCATCCTGGGCCGGGCCTAGACCCTCACAAACCAAAGTCTTTAAGTAGGCTTAATTTTATAAAAGTAAAGGGTGGGAAGATTGAAGGACGCACCGTGAAGTGTCTACCTTTATGGTCCATAGAGCAGAGTCTATGTCACTTCATCTGTGTATCTGAAACATACATATTATTTCCATCTGGGGCCAGCATACTGTTAAAAAAAAAGCGCCCCCCCCGCCCCCGTCTCCAGGGTCTAGAGATCATTTTGAGTGCCCATGTTTCCTCAAAGATATATTCATAGACTAGGAAGCTCATTCTTGTTCTCTCTGAAGCTAAAATATTCCCGAGGAATTGGGGAAATGTATTAAAGTCGGGATAGAAAGTGGCAGATCTCGAGTTGCTTTCCAGTTAAGCATGCTGCAATCCCTGAAACAGATCTACTCTTTTATTTTTGGCTACTCTGCTTGATTTTCACACCATTCTCCTCCCAAAGAATAGCAGGACTTCTAAAATTAGCAGAACACAAAAAGGCTTGACTATTAGGATTCATGAGAAGAAAGAAAGCAGTTTTTTTTTTTTAAATACATTAAAAACAGCGTTTTCAAGGCACACCACATTAGAGCAGTAGCGTCCCCATCTGGAGCTCCCTGCATGTCCGATCACTGGGGATTTGTTGCTGAGAGTCCCAAGGATGGGACATACACCCTCTGCTAGGATGCACTTGGAAGCCCCACTTTGGAAGGTGCAGACTGGGCCTTTGGTGAGAAACAGACTCATAAGCATTTGTACCCGCCTCGGACACTGGTGCCCCAGAGAGGCACACGCCCATTCAGGAGTTTGGAGGGTGTACCTAGTCAGAACTTGACCTCCAGACTTTGACTGCAAGCGACACTTTAGTCTTTGCGTCAGAATCTCTACCAAGAGGTGGGTTTCTGGGCTCTCGTGTATCTATAGTGTTCTGAACACACACCAGTTGCCTCTCACCATCAGGGTCTTCTGGTGCACTGCTCATGGCCAACTAGCACAGGCTTGGCTGTGCAGGAGAGTCCATCACTGGGTGCCCTGCAAGGGTGCTGCAGGCAGTTCCTTTGATGGCCTGAGCAGGTGAGAGGTCCTTCCTTCCCCCCAGGAGATCTGACTGCTTGGAGGTAGACCTGGGGGCAGCTCATTTGTTTTCAGGGATGTGTGTTGTGTCTCTGTGTGTGCGTGCATGTGGGTGCAGGTGCCTGAAGAGGCCAGAAGAGGGCGTCTGAGCCCTTGGAGCTGGGGTTACAGATGATCATGAGTCTTTGCAATGTGCTTGATGGTAGCCACACTCGGGTCTTCCACAGTACACGGTCTTCTTCTCTCCAGTCCCTGAAGAGGGGTTCTTAGGAGTTGCTGTCTCCCTCTGGCTAATAAATGCTGAGAAGGCACATCACCTAATGTCAAGCAAAGTAATTCCAAAGCCTGGTGGTTCACAGGGAAGGGCGTGTGTGGAAAGTTCCCCTTGATTTATTGATGGGACATTTAAGAATTAACATATGAAGAGCGTCAGCCTTTAATGCTAGTGAAATTAAATAGTAACTTGCCTTCCCTTAAATGAGAAGCAAAACCAAAGAAAAAGAAAAGTCTGGGCTCTGAGAAGAAGTTTAGGCAGCTCCCCCCTTTCTTTCTGTTCTCCTGTTTTGAGTTTCATGCCCCTGCTCCCCCAGGTAACCCCTAGTGGCTGTTAAAGTGACTCACTAAGGAAGAGAAGGAAAAAGGAGATGGGGGGGGGTCACACAGTTCTTTCTTGGCAGAGGGCCTGGGACCCATGTGAGGTTGGTAGGGATTTCCCAGTCTCTGATCCTGGCTTATTCTACAAGGATTCCTGTATCCAGGGGAATTGGCAGGACAGAGGCACCGCTATTGGTTTGTCACTGTTGGTGGATCCTGTTTCTACCCAGTGCCCATGATATTAGAATTAGCCTAGGCTGGTCTTTCTCTCACAGTGTAGCTTGAGTCGGCCTTGAAAATCAAAATCTTCCTGCCTCAGCCTGTGGAGGAGTACTGGTATAGAGCAGTACCGATGGGCACCGCTTCAAAGTCAGAGTGTATGGCTTAGAGTGTCCGCTCCCCGAAAGTCCACCTGGTAGCGGAGTGTTGTATCTAGGTAACCCGCATTTCCCTGTTGTAGTTTACGTGTGACAAGGTTGCTCGGAAGTCATTTTGGATGTTGATATCTCAGCTGCCATGGACTCAACTCAGATTCTGCCTGAAGTCCTGAAATCCAAACACACAGGAGCGAGGAGCACAGACTAACCAGATTGGCTGCCCTGTGGGTGCAGCCATTCTGAAACAGTTAAAGGACCTGTTCCACTTAAGACCAGGATGCTCCTCTGCTAAGGAAGAGTGTTTGAAGGAAGCATATCTCGGCCAGGGAAAGGTGGGGTTGCTAGCAGCCTTCCCCAGGCACCAGGGTTCTCTTGTCATGACATTCGTTTCCTGCCTTTGTGTTTGCTCCGGGCCTGCAGTGAAATGGCTGCTTCACATATATCAGTTAGCCGGTCCTGGGGCGGTCTCGAATATGAGGCTGCAGTGATGCTGCTTCCTCTAGCTTTTCTTTATAAAACAGTAAAAGCAAGCCAGGACTCTTGGTACGTGACAGAGGAGCCTACTGAGATGCTTAGGTGAACAAGTAAGAGAACCAGTGTGGAGTCAGCTGGGCAAAAGAAAATAAATAAAATAACGTCCGGCATTGTACTTGCTCCCGGGAGCCAGGCCTCATGAGCTTGCTCTCTGTGAATCCTGGAGCCGCAGACTCTGGCTGAGGGAGCGTGGGTGGGGAGGAAGGTAGGGAGGGAGGTATTATCTGGAAACACGTGTACTCATTCCTTGTGAAAGAAGTGAAGTATTTAACATTTCTCTGAGGAAAACATCTTTCATTACTTGACGTGTTCTGTGGTAATGATTTTTCAGTTCAACAAACAAGCACTTATTAGTGTTCTGCTGAGAACCTGGCTGAGGTGGCTGGCAGGACCATTCTTATGGGAGCCGGCTACAGACGACAAGGTGAAAGGTCCAGGGGGAGAGGCTTGGCTTCTCTGAGTGGTCTCACCGTGGTTCACTTGGCAGGGCTGGGCATCTCTGGGAAACTCTCTTTGGGTTCTCTGAACCTGGCATGGGGTTGTGTGAGCGTTCGGGCTCAGGTTCGGAGAGGATGAGTTCACATATGTGTTCTCTCCTGATGCCAAGAATGCATGGACCATCGTGCTCCTTGCTGACCTGGAATGAGTGTACCTGAAGGAAAGCTCAGTTGCTCTGTATGCTGGGAGGTGGGTTGATTTGGCGGTGAAGATGATATGGGGGGTTAGGGGAAAAAACTAGAGTCACACGGCGTGTTCACATGGCGTGGATCTCTGTGAGGAGCTTGTGCTCACATGGTGTGGATCTGTGTGTGGATCTCTGTGAGGAGCTTGTGCTCACATGGTGTGGATCTGTGTGAGGAGCTCGTGCTCACATGGTGTGGATCTGTGTGAGGAGCTCGTGCTCACATGGCGTGGATCTGTGTGAGGAGCTCGTGCTCACATGGTGTGGATGTGTGTGAGGAGCTCGTGCTCACATGGCGTGGATCTCTGTGAGGAGCTCGTGCTCACACGGTGTGGATCTGTGTGAGGAGCTCGTGCTCACACGGTGTGGATCTGTGTGAGGAGCTCGTGCTCACATGGCGTGGATCTGTGTGAGGAGCTCGTGCTCACACGGTGTGGATCTGTGTGAGGAGCTCGTGCTCACATGGCGTGGATCTGTGTGAGGAGCTCGTGCTCACATGGTGTGGATCTGTGTGAGGAGCTCGTGCTCACATGGCGTGGATCTGTGGGAGGAGCTCGTGCTCACATGGCGTGGATCTCTGTGAGGAGCTTGTGCTCACACGGTGTGGATCTGTGTGAGGAGCTCGTGTTCACATGGCGTGGATCTCTGTGAGGAGCTCGTGCTCACACGGTGTGGATCTGTGTGAGGAGCTCGTGTTCACATGACGTGGATCTGTGTGAAGAGCTCGTGTTCACATGACGTGGATCTGTGTGAGGAGCTCGTGTTCACATGGCGTGGATCTGTGTGAGGAGCTCGTGTTCACATGGCGTGGATCTCTGTGAGGAGCTCGTGCTCACACGGTGTGGATCTGTGTGAGGAGCTCGTGCTCACACGGTGTGGATCTGTGTGAGGAGCTCGTGTTCACATGGCGTGGATCTCTGTGAGGAGCTCGTGTTCACATGGTGTGGATCTGTGGGAGGAGCTCGTGCTCACATGGCGTGGATCTGTGTGAGGAGCTCGTGCTCACATGGTGTGGATCTGTGTGAGGAGCTCGTGCTCACATGGTGTGGATCTGTGTGAGGAGCTCGTGCTCACATGGTGTGGATCTGTGTGAGGAGCTCGTGCTCACATGACGTGGATCTGTGTGAGGAGCTCGTGCTCACATGACGTGGATCTGTGTGAGGAGCTCGTGCTCACATGACGTGGATCTGTGTGAGGAGCTCGTGCTCACATGACGTGGATCTGTGTGAGGAGCTCGTGCTCACACGGTGTGGATCTGTGTGAGGAGCTCGTGCTCACATGGCGTGGATCTGTGTGAGGAGCTCGTGCTCACACGGTGTGGATCTGTGTGAGGAGCTCGTGCTCACATGGTGTGGATCTGTGTGAGGAGCTCGTGCTCACATGACGTGGATCTGTGTGAGGAGCTCGTGCTCACATGGTGTGGATCTGTGTGAGGAGCTCGTGCTCACATGGCGTGGATCTGTGGGAGGAGCTCGTGCTCACATGGTGTGGATCTGTGTGAGGAGCTCGTGCTCACATGGTGTGGATCTGTGTGAGGAGCTCGTGCTCACATGACGTGGATCTGTGTGAGGAGCTCGTGCTCACATGGTGTGGATCTGTGTGAGGAGCTCGTGCTCACATGGTGTGGATCTGTGTGAGGAGCTCGTGCTCACATGGTGTGGATCTGTGGGAGGAGCTTGTGTTCACATGGCTTGGATCTGTGTGAGGAGCTCGTGCTCACATGGTGTGGATCTGTGTGAGGAGCTAGTGAACACATGGCGTGGATCTGTGTGAGGAGCTCGTGCTCACATGGTGTGGATCTGTGTGAGGAGCTCGTGCTCACATGGTGTGGATCTGTGTGAGGAGCTCGTGCTCACATGGTGTGGATCTGTGTGAGGAGCTCGTGCTCACATGGCGTGGATCTGTGTGAGGAGCTCGTGTTCACATGGTGTGGATCTGTGTGAGGAGCTCGTGCTCACATGGTGTGGATCTGTGTGAGGAGCTCGTGCTCACATGACGTGGATCTGTGTGAGGAGCTCGTGTTCACATGGCGTGGATCTGTGTGAGGAGCTCGTGCTCACATGGTGTGGATCTGTGTGAGGAGCTCGTGCTCACATGGTGTGGATCTGTGTGAGGAGCTCGTGCTCACATGGTGTGGATCTGTGTGAGGAGCTCGTGCTCACATGGTGTGGATCTGTGTGAGGAGCTCGTGCTCACATGGTGTGGATCTGTGTGAGGAGCTCGTGCTCACATGGTGTGGATCTGTGTGAGGAGCTCGTGCTCACATGGTGTGGATCTGTGTGAGGAGCTTGTGCTCACATGGTGTGGATCTGTGTGAGGAGCTCGTGCTCACATGACGTGGATCTGTGTGAGGAGCTCGTGCTCACATGGCGTGGATCTGTGTGAGGAGCTCGTGTTCACATGGCGTGGATCTGTGTGAGGAGCTCGTGTTCACATGGTGTGGATCTGTGGGAGGAGCTCGTGCTCACATGGCGTGGATCTGTGTGAGGAGCTCGTGCTCACATGGTGTGGATCTGTGTGAGGAGCTCGTGCTCACATGACGTGGATCTGTGTGAGGAGCTCGTGCTCACATGACGTGGATCTGTGTGAGGAGCTCGTGCTCACATGACGTGGATCTGTGTGAGGAGCTCGTGCTCACATGGTGTGGATGTGTGTGAGGAGCTTGTGCTCACATGGTGTGGATCTGTGGGAGGAGCTCGTGCTCACATGGCGTGGATCTGTGGGAGGAGCTTGTGCTCACATGGTGTGGATCTGTGGGAGGAGCTCGTGCTCACATGACGTGGATCTGTGTGAGGAGCTAGTGTTCACATGGCGTGTTTACATGACATGGATCTGTGTGTGGATCTCGTGTTCACATGGCGTGCACACATGGCGTGGACCTGTGGGGCCTGGCACCAGAGCTGAATGGCTGTGTCTGCCCAGATCATACTCCATTCCTGGTTGAACTGGGGAGTCCCCTGTGCTGTCCTTTGGGGATGACATGTGCTCCACTCACGTGTACTCTGACCCCCAACTCCCTGTACCTTTGAACGTGGCCTTCAGCTTGGTTTGGTCTCCTTTCTCTCTGTTACTAAATGGCCAGGCTGTTCAATCTGATGCTAGCCTGGCCCACGACAGGTACTGTGCTCAACCTGATGCTTCCTCCGTAGTGTCCGTGAAGTTAAGAAGAGTGAGCTGGGCTCTCTCTCTCTTGTGCTTTGCCCGGCAGCCCCCACCACACTCACATAGATAGTGAGAGCCTCTCTGCAATAGGCTGTCCATCCCTGTTCCCAGATACAGTGGGCTAGCCCCACGAACAAATCTGTGTATGGATTATCTCATCATGACTCAGAAAACTGAAATCTTGATTTGCATGTGATGGTATCCTTTTATCTAACAGATGAATGTTGTGTTTGGTTGGCTCTCAGACCCGGCCTGGTGCTAACCTCTGCTGTGTCACGTTAGGGAATGTGAGTGTTAACTCTTTGTACATTCCACCAGTGTCCTTACTAGAGGCCTGGGGCTCTTGGTCGGAGGGCTGCATTCTGGTGACTCTATTTGGTTGTTAAGGGTATCCTGCTATTTCAGACGTGATAATAAAATCCATAATGATTGTACTGTCAGGAGGCCCAGAACTCGGTGACAGCTGAGGAGAGGAGGGTCATCCGGTATTTTGAATGCAATGTGATGCTGTCTTGGATGGGCAGGGTAAGCTTGCTTTCAGGCGCAGAGCATGCACACTGTTGTAAGTGGAAATGTCGTTTTCTGGAGACCCAGCCACAATGGGGCACTGAGAGCATGAAGACGGAAACTCATTGCACGGGGCACATTTCCTTCATGGGCTCCATTATCCTTCCTTGTAAATGTCCCTGCCCTGAGGAGGCAGGAGCTCTAGAAGCCTGTGAAGCAGGCTTGGGCAAGGACACAACCACTCAGCCTTTAGAAACAGTGGCCCCCCCCCAGAGGAGGTACCACATATTCTCGTGTGGAAACCGAAAACCTGGATGGTCTCCTAAAATGAATAGACCATCTCTTCACTGTTTGACCAGACAGCGCCAACCATTGTTGATGGTGACTGGTAGGCGTGAGGAACTCGGAGCTCTCGGCTGCAGTGAGGCAGTGGACACGGCCAGTGGTAGGCCTCATTGCAGCTCTACGGGGTTTGCTTTCTCCATGACATTTAGAGAACACGAGCCTTCACGGGAAGGGTTGACTGACCTCCATTGGGACGGGGCACAACCCATCGAGAAGACTTCAGTTGTGGTGCTTGATTGGACATCATAGCCACGCCCACCTGGTGCCATCGTCCCTACCATTGTTTTGGTGATAGTGTGAATACCAATTAATTAAGAAAAAAAATCAACTCTACAGCATATATGAAATACCAGTGACAAACCCAGTAAATAAGTAAGCTATTTTAAGCAATGAAAGAAAATGAATGCCCCCTTTAAATTCATCAGTGAACCAAAAATAGTATATTCGCTTCACTTGGAAGTGTTTTTATACATCTTTTTTTTCTTTGTAGTGCTGGAGCTTGAACCCAGGACCTTGTGCCCACCAAGTAAGAGTTCTACCACTGAGCCATGTCCCTCGGCTCATTGCAGATAGATTTCTTTCATTTTGTTAGTTTGTTTATTTGAGATTAGGTACGCTGCGGTAGCCTGACTAGCCAAAAATGCAGGCTAGGCTGCTGCTCTCAAGCCTGGTGCCTCAGCCTCAGAGTGCTTTCCTTGCAGGCCCATGCCATTCTCTCTGGCTGCAGACACCTCTGTCAAGTCCCAGTGCAGGTCAGCTCTTGAAGACCAGCTGTGTGCACCACACCAGACATGATTGGTTTCAGATAACTCTCCTTTCAGTGTTCAGAGAGCTGATGAGGCCCACCCCTGTCAAGTCAGCATCTCTCATCACTCACCCCCCCCACCCCTCCCAGGGTAGTTAGCTTGTGCTTTCATACCTGTTCTTACCAGACTAAGGTCAAGTGGCCGATGCCAGGAGTGACGCACTCACCTTCCCTGGATGACTCTGCATTCCTGCTGACAGGAACTGCTGTGAAGGCCCCATTCCTGTGCACCTCTGTGTGTGTCTGGGCCAGCTTCCCTGCTCAGGCTGCTTCATGACCAAAAGGAGTAGGAAACTTTTTCTTTCTTTTTCAAGTGGCCTTTCACCTCCTGCAAAAGGCTCATTCATGTTTTCAGTCCGGAGGGATATGTGGACCACACAGCGTCACGACACCCATGGTTTCCCCCACCCCACCCGTCTCCTTTCGCTAGCTTAGGGTGTAGAGAGGGGGAGGAGGGAATTGCAGAGTGACTGGCAGGTGGTGCATGTCCTCGGGGAGGCCTGGATGCTGTGGACCCCCTGACTTCCTGTGGTACCCACTGGCTGGCGCTGGGTGTTCAGGCATCCACAGTGGCTGTGTTTTTGCAGCAAATCCCAGCACGAGTTTGCTGCCTCCAGAGGCCCCTGCAGGCAGTTCCAGCTTGCTTAGATCTGCCTTGCTGGCTTGAGAGATTTCCTGGAGTCCCTGAAGGCAAGGCAGGTGAGGGGACTGAGGTCTGCTGGAGGCCGTTGCAAAGACTGAATTCTTTTCTTTTCTGCTTATTTGTTTATTTATTTATTTATTGGTTTTTGCAAGTTTTATTTTTGACTCCAAATTTTGAATTGCTGGGGAGTACAGAGCTGTTAAAGAGGGAGAGGCCATCCTTTTAGTAACCAAGAAACAGCTTTTTTGAATTACAGAGGAGAATCTGACCCTTTTTGAAAGGAAGTAAAGGAGGAACCCCGGGTAAGAAAAGCAAGAAAAGCTGATGTTACATTTTCTGTGATTACTCATATCCGAGCCTGGGCTCCGGGAAGGCGGCTATAATGGAATTTCTTCTTTTCTTTTTTTCTTTTTTTGTTTTTCCTCTCTTCTGAGTTGGGTCTCTGCTCTTTCTACCCCTCCCATTAGAGTGAGGAGGGGTTTGTGTTTGATGGGGGAAAAAAAATACAAGGGAGGGGCTTGCAGTCTCCCTCTTAGTTGGCCACAGCTGATGGTCCTGAAGCTGGCATTGTGGACCATTGTAATGTATTCTCTTAACTATTCTGGGAGCTTTGGGGCTCAGAGAGGCAGGAAGGGAATTGCACAGCAGGGTGTCCCTGAACCCAGAACTTCCCTGGGTCTGAGTTTTGACATCAGCCTGTAACCGCAGTAGGTAAGCAACCCAAGGACTATAAATAATTCACCTTCAGAGGTGAAAATCTAAAGCCTCCTAGAGGTTCACAGCTCTTAGTAGCCGCTTTATTAGCACTGTTTAAAATTATTTTCTTGCTTTCAGTATGTGAGTTTCTGGGAACCATTTGCCAGTTTCTTTGGTGCATAATCAGAGGCCTGTATCAGAGATGCCTCAGCTCTGGCTTCATCCAACAGAAGCATATTCCATAACTGTGGGGTGTGCCTGTTGCCAGGACTCCAGTGGTTCATTTCTCTGTGTGCCCTGAAAGATGGTAATTGTGGCTCTTTGAAATAAACTCAAACTTGAGCTCTGCCCGTACAAGATGTAGCAGAAGGCTGATACCTTCATCTGGGCAGTAAGAAATTGCCGCTGTCTCTCTCTTCTTGCTCCGAGCTGAGGTGACCGAACCAAGAAGTAATTACACAATTAGTGGTAACAAAGCTGGGCCTGTAACAGTCCTTCCCTTTAAGTTAGGGAGTTTATTTTAATCTCATGGTGTCTTTGTCTTTGCCATTTATAACTGGATTCCCATTTTCATTGCTGTAGATAGGCCCACCAACCCTAGCAGTCATTTTAGATTTAATGACAAAGCAGGACCATTGGCTTTTCTGCAAATGTGACATCTGGAAGTTTAAATGTAGGCACTAACATATTTCTTACAAGAAGTGGATCATCCAATCTCAGGCTGAGATTGGCAAGCCCTGATTGGAAGTCACTTGCGTTTAGGTGACAACTGAAATAAAGGTTTTTGAAAGTATGTACAGAGAGGTGACAGCTATCTGCAAGGCGGCCTCTTCAAGGCTATCTCCCATCACTGTGGTTCCAGATAATTCTTTATTCTTACACAGTGATAACTACACTGGGTAAATGGCATTGTAATTAATTTTAACTTTTAAAATATAATCTCATGTATGGAGCTTTGTATACCAGGTAGGCCCGACTTGTTATTGTGAGAAGAAAATGCTACAGTTCCCCTGTTTATTTGCTATTGGATATAAAAAAAAGACAGTTTCTGCTAAAGAAAGATGGGCCTGCTACTGATGATTTAACCAGCCATTCCACAGGCTGAGATGTGCTTGGGCCTTGTGCTCCAATACTGCCCAGCTATTCTGAGGAGTCTTATCTATGTAAAGATGAGTGTCCTATGGGTCGATACGTAGACAGGGCCAGGTCTCAGGAGCTAGCCAGTTCTGTCACATGAGGAGTTAACCCTCAAGGGTCCCCCGACCCTACAGAGATGGCCACATGGCCCCTCTTTCACTATTCCCAGGGCACACCCCCAAAGCAGTTATTGGCCCAAGGACTGAGCCAGTTAAGACTCCTTGATTTCTTTCTGCCTCCTTTCCAGCAAGGTGTGCTGGGACTGGGTGGGTCCACTCTACTCGGTTCCATCTGAGGGCCTAGCCAAAGGTCTGCTTCTTTTGACAGTGTATAGCGATGCTTTCTTAATTATTTTTGATGTTTTGCCCATTATACCATTAGCTTCTTCAGAGGACAGAGATAAATAGCTGATATCCACAAGCACAAAGTGTGAACTGAAGGCCTTTAATTATTGATAGCTCAGTAGCTAAAGGTTCTGAAATGATGTCGTCAAATGGCCTGGTGAGCCGAAGTGCTGGTTTGTACGCCCAAGGAGAGGCAGGGCACCGGTGAAACCCGGGAAAGGACACCGCCAAGCAATAAGAGACTCCAGCCATTCACTTCTCTTAATTTGTTTTCCAATATAATTGGTGTCATTCTGCTCATTGGATTTTGAGATTTAAGCTGTTTGCAGGTTTTTGTTTCCCGGTTTTGCAGACATGAGCTAAGATATAGATTGCCCATGTACTGTCAAACTAATATTTTTAAGTGAACTCCCTTGCCGCTTACTTATATCTATATTGGGTCTTGTATCTGTGTGTGCAATAATATGTATATGGCTTTCTTGAAATCAGTGTTTCCACAATCTTAGTCCTAAGAAAGAGATTTGCATGTCACTAGTTTCATATTCAGATTTCCAAACAGGACAAAGCTCACAAATCCCCCGTTCCCTCCTTGTCATTAGTGACCACAACTGTCTTTATGCTCAGGAAAGTTAGGACTTCCCGTATTTATCCCTACGTATTGACTAACTCCTCACATTTCCAATTATCTCACTCTTTCATTTTGCTTTCTCTCCCAAACTTGGGTTGTGATTCCCACGGCTGAAAACAAACACAGAAACACCTTGCTGTTCTCAGGTGCAGGTGGACAGCCAGTGGGTTTCAAACTAGGACCTAGAGTTGCATATCTGAAGGAATTTTACTAACGCATGTCAAAGGTTACCATGGACTCTTCTCTTTTTTTTTTTTTTTTGTCCCCTTGAGTATTTGACTGATGGAACTATTCACAGAGATGCTTAATTATATCTTTTTGCAATAATTTTGGATTCTTTTGACATAAAAAAAAAAAACGAAAAAGAAGAAAAGAGACAGAAAGTGGATGCCTTGGATCACGATGACCTAGTAGACGCTAGCGCCAGCCATACCCCCCAGGTCACCTTTCCGTATGTGTTGAGCATATAGCTTCTCCCCTGGAGTCTCATGTTTCCCTGCCTGTTCTCATTGTTCCAAATTGGTAAGATGTCCATCAGAGCTTACGGCTGCTGTGTGAGATTCTGGAAGGATAGTCTTCCCAGCTCGCACACCTCTCTACAGTGAGAGAGGCAGCAAAACTGCAGGCATTCCTAGGGCAGAGCTGAGTGCGGCCGAAGCTGCCTTTCCTAAGGCAGCCCATGTGTTCCCATCTCCTTAGTGGCAGCAAACACACTGCGGACCGAGCCTCCCTGGGAAATGAAATGACGAGCCTGTGTGAGATGCTTGCCACACACTCCACACAGCTTGCTGGGCTGTGTCAGAGAGGTCAGCCTCACCCTTGATGTGGGAGCTCAGAGCATCTTGGTATCCCTGGCTGTATGTGCGCGTGCGTGCGCGCTCGCGTGTGCACACACACACACACACACACACACACACACACACACACACTCGCACACACACACATACATGCACACACATGCGCACACACATGCACGCACACACCAGACTTGTCTACATGTAGGCTTCTCTGTAACAGCTACACACACATGCATGTATATTATATATATATATATATATATATATATATATATATATATATATGTAAAATGCCCTGAATGGTTTGACAGCAGTTGTCCCTTATGTGAAACGAAACACGTTTTTTTTTTTTTTTTTTAATTATAAAAGCAGTAACTCACATGATAGAAAATCTAGAAAGATTCAAGAACACAAAATCGTCCTGCAACCCGAGTTCCTTGTGCCCCTCCCTCCCCAGGGCTGTCTGTGCCACCAGTGTGTGGCAGGCACATCCTTCTGACGTTGTAAACAGGCCTGTATGCTGTTTTGTGCCTCTGTATCTGCATCTCAGACATCTATATCCCTGCTGCTCACTTTTACACCCATTTAAAAGGGAAAACTCACAGGAGGCATGGGATGGACAGGCAGGTGTGTGATACGGTACTAACAGAAGTGGAGACGTGATCTAGAAGTAAAATGTGAAATTCAGAAACTTGGTGGCGGTTGCATAGAATCGTTCAGCTTGGCTGTGCATAGTGGCTTTCACTACAAAATGGAGGGAAATACATGGCTTCGTCATCATCTTATCTGGATTATGTCATGCAGGGCTGTCTCTTGTTTTCCAGTGGTGGCATTTTACTCCGATGTATGAGTTCTCCTTTCTTTCTTTCTTTCTTTCTTTCTTTCTTTCTTTCTTTCTTTCTTTCTTTTTTCTTTTGAGGCAGGGTCTCACTATGTAGCAAAGGCTGGCCAGGAATTCACTATGGCTACATGAGCTTTTGTTGTTTATTTTGGTTTTGAATTTTTGAAAAGGGGTCTCATTACACAGCCCACGTTGATTTTGAGTTCTCTATCCTGTTGTTGTCTTGGTGCCTGGGATGCTGGGACTACCCATGTTCCACGAGGCCCAGAGTGAGATACTCTATCAATAAACATTTGAGTGACGTCACCATGGCGAACGCTCTCCCGTATCCCGTCTTTGTGAGACAGAAACCTGGAGGCAGAACTGTTAGCAGGAAAGGCCAGGGTAGTTCACAAGTGAAGGCACTCAAAACTATTCTCCAGAAAGAGGGCGTGTGTTGTCATTCCCGTTGGCAGGTGCTGTGTGTTCCCCCAACTCTCAGCCTAGCCTGGGATTGAAATCAGAGCCCTTCCTAGGCTGAGTGTGGGCTCAGCGTTGTCGTCATACATTTAAAAAGAGGGAAACAGATAGGAAAATTAATCTTTTTATTAACTTTAGATTTCTTTGGGTTTTTTTTTTTTTTTATGTCTGGGGGTGACTGACTACAAAAGGAACATAAGAACACAGCCCTTTCTGTCTGTGACACAGAGGTCTCATTTGGTGGACAAGGAAAAATCCAGAGTGGAAAGACACCAGTGTAGGTTCTCATGGAAATTCCCTGCTCATCCTACCTGGCTTGAAACCTTCCTCTGGGGCTGCACCATGGCAGACAGCTCCGTTGGCATCCACCTTACCTGAGGATGCTGACAGAGCTTGGCCACTGAGATAGTAAGGTTCTCTAACTAACTGGGCATTACCTTTGTTTAGTTCCTGCTGAATGCTGCCGAGGTGGCTGGCTGGCTCCAGCATGTAGCTTCTCGGTAACCAACATGGCATGCTGCAAATGTCCTTTTGGGTTTTGGCTGAATAATATTTAAGGATTTTGAAAGAGTGACTTAATTGTGTTTTTATGTAATTGATGGCATTGTAGTAAAATGTATTGGGATACCACATCAGCATTTTTCTAACTGTTCCTTGGAGAAAAATCTGCTCATATGAAAATGGTTCCTTCACTTTCCACTCGTGGAATTGCAAAAAAATGAAAACTCATTGGCTTCCATCAAATCACTATACCCTGAAGAGTCTCTCATTTCCAACTGTTTCCCCCCTGGACTTGGCCTGGATACTGTAAGGGTTCCTCGTCCTTCTGAGTTGGATGTCCCTTGTTTTGGAAGGGAAGTCTCAGGGCCTGCTGTGTTAGATTGCTGTAGGATGCTGTATAAGCAGATTTCAGGTAGCTTTCATATGCCCACAGGTCAGTGTGTGATGGGCCCCAGTCTGAGGGCTGCCCAGCTGGGGCCTCCACTTCTTGCCCCTGCAGGCAGCTTTGGTTTTGGAAGACTGCTACATATAAAGTTATGTCTCAGTAGAGCCCAGCCTCTTAGGCCTTGGGTCTGAGTGTGAAGTCCTTCACACCCTGCTAGCTACCGTAGAAATCAGGGATTTTTAAATGCGTACGGTCTGCTTTCCTAATCTGACATGGTTTATTTATATGGAAGGGTTTACGTACATTTTAATTCCTTCCTTCCTTCTTTCCTCCCTTTCTTTTCTTTCCTTCTTGAGTTTTATCCAGGCATCACAGGCCGGTCTTGAACTAGCTCCTCACTGCTGGGGAATCTCATTGTAGCAGCGCTGCCAGGCTCGGTGTTTTGATTTTGTTTCAGATGTTACTGCATTGATTTCATTCTGAAAAATCAAACTGTAATCATTAAAAATTAAGAAAAAAATTGAACCGGAGATGGAGTGGAGTGTCAAGAATTCTTTGGTAGTGTGTGCAAGGCTCTGGCTTCCATTGCTAGCATCCCTGTGTGTCTTAAAGTAAAAAGTAACCAACTTCTTATATATTCCCTCCCCCTCTCTCTCTCTCTCTCTCTCTCTCTCTCTCTCTCTCTCTCTGTGTGTGTGTGTGTGTGTCTCTGTCTCTCTCTATCTCTCTGTGTGTCTCTGTCTCTCTCTGTCTCTCTCTCTCTCTCTCTCCTGCCAGGAATGGAGTGAAAGGCCTTAGATACATGTGCTAAGGCAAACACCATGTCTCCAATCCCTCAGTTGATTTCTAATTATGGAAAACTTGCAAGACTGCTAAATTAAATTGTAATAGTAGTTGTAATAGTAATAATAATTATAATTATAATGCTTTGAAAATACCATTGGTCACTCTCCTGGTGGCCACATTCTGTGTGCCGAGCACTGGAGGCCTGTGCACCCGGACACCAGAGGGTCTGACTCTCCGCATTCGCAGGAAGAGAGCCGGTGTTCAACAGGGGACTTCACCCGAATGTGGTGCTGAGGGCGTCCTCATGACCTCTGTCCCATAGGCCTTTGGGGGCAAGAGTCCTCTTACTGCCTCAGCCTGTGTGTCAGCGGTGTGGGGCTGCACTGGGGCGGCTGCCCCTGCTGGGCATGGGAGGAGCACCCCAGGAAGACACCATGGCAGCATCTGCAGCCTGCTGAGCGTGCGTGCGTTTGGGAACAGCAGGTCCAGATGCACAGGCACAGCTGCAGCCTCCGCCACCATGTGGGAGAGAACACCTTCCCTAGGTGTGTGACAGTCCCGGAAGGTGACTGACTGCGGAGTCTCCCCTTCCTGGGTTGGGGACTGCAGTGGCTCTGCCTTGGCATGTCTGAGCGCAGCCTTGAGCTGCTTCCTGTGGTCTGTGTGTGGCCCTTTCTCAGGGTTTCTCCAGGGGCCAGCTGGTGTGAGGTCACCAGGCTATCATAAACCAACCGTGGGGAGTTCTCTAACACGGAGTCCTCACAGGGTGGACAACAAAAACCACAATGAAAAGGAAGCAGAAGACGTGTTGATGGCTCTTGCTTCTTCCTCACCTGACTGGCAGAGCTTGTGTGACTTCATGTCTGAAAGTCATTGGCTGTGTAATAGTTAGACCTCTTCAGGGGAGCTTATTGAATAGTGACATTTGTTTTCTAGTATTTAAAACCCTCCACATCAATGAATAGATCTCCAAGCCTCTGAAGCAGAGGCTCACAAACCTTTCCCAGGAGTTTCTAGAGTGCCTGGTGGCCGTGTACCAGTGCCCCCTCTCAGCCAGCCGAGGGGGACTGACTTTTGGCATCTGGTTTTTTGGATAGACATTCATATCTCAGCATTCCGGAGTAGGACCTGTGTTTAAAACAATTGCCCTGTGTTCTCAATTCAATATTGCCTGAACAAAAATAAGGTTGTCAGTATAATGCAATGGTCGTCACACACACACACACACATACACACACACACACACACACACACACACACACACACACACACACACAGGCACACACGCACGCACGCACACACGAACACATATACATTTTAATGGGGGGGTAAAAGGAACAAATTGGGAACGTGGAATTTTATCTCCTGCACCTATATTTTCCAAATTTCTCACAACAAATTTAGACCACATGACTCAGGCTTGGAGCTGATTGTGTAGCAGAGATCTGGTGATCCGGCAGAAGATAAGTGGTTAAGTCACTCATTCAAAGATAAAGCCCCCTCCCTTCACGGGGTAGAAAGAGAGCAGATCCATTCACACAGACCCATTGTCACGGGGAAGTGACACGGGGCCATAGCCCCTGTTGGATGGCCTTAGCCTTGCTGCTTGCCTGCGGGCTGGACCCTTGAGTCTTCCCTACCCCAGACTTCTTTCTGTGTACACTTTGGCACTGGTGGGTGTCCAGAGCCATCCCAGCCTGATTTAGAGGGTCCAAATTGGGCTTAGTAAGAGGATGGACCACAAGTACATTCACTGAGATGCTAATTTTTTAAAGACATTTTTAAGAACTGATCATGGTGGGTTACACCAGCGGGCAAGAGGTGGCCAAGGCAGGAGCACCTCCAATTCTAAGCTCCATGGGCCACATAGTGAGAATGTTGGATATCTTAGGAGCTTCCCATTGGTGAGTTGTGAACCGTCTGCAGGTCCTTTGCCTGTCGGTCACTGTCAGGAGCATGGCAGCCTTAATCAAGAGCTCTTCCCTTCCCTGCCCCCTCTCTAGACTGGAATGATCTTTTGGGCTCATTGGCTTGCCTAAGAGCTTAAGAAGGCATTGAAGGTCTGGCGTCATGGACTATAAAAATACTCTTTTCTGTGTGTATATCCTGTAGCCTGCACCCAATGCTGGCTCTTTTACACCGTGTCTGAATTGAAAACTGTAGGACTGTATGTTGACATCAGCCCGGCTCTTCTTTTGGGAACCTACTGCCACAGAGGATCCTGTGGAATATTCTGTCTGGTCCCCATGCCACTCAGGGTGACCCTTCCAGAGAATACAACCCTGCTTAGGACTCAATCTAAGAGGAAGACATTCTGAGTAGTTCTGGGAACACCCAGGCCTCAGCCAGGCTAAACCTGTCACTGAATCCCATCCACTGTGATCCACCCCCGTCTCCCTGGCTCTGCCTGCCCCCCTCCCCCCCCCTCCGGCACCCCACTCCCACCCCGCAGTTGGGAGTGTTTTAGATTCTGACGGTGTGGTTCAGAACACACACTTGAACTGCATCTGGCCATGACTTCACTGTAGCTTGCCTGTAAAGCAATTATCAAGGTCATCCCAAGGGAACACCTCTACCCTAGAAAGGCAGACCAGCTCACAAATCATGCTGCCCCACACCTGAAGACACCACAGACACTTCCCAAAGATGGGCTCAGAGCATAGAACAAATCTCCTACCCCACACGTGTTCTCAGAAACATGCCTTTTGGTTGGCCCATCTTTTTTGTTTTTCTGTTTGTTTGTTTTAAAGGGTTGGGGATTGAATCTTAGGCCTTCCAAGTGCGGAGCGGCGTCCTCATTTCTCTTTGAACTTTGTGAGATGAGTCCTACTTAGTTGCTGAGGCTGACTTTGAGCCCCCACCCTTGTCCATGCAGGCCTTGAATTTGTGGTTCTTCTGCCTCAGCCTCTTGAGTAGTTGGGCTTTCAGGCCTGTTATTAGGCCCAGCATATTTGTTAAAGGTCAGCTAAAACGTTATTCACACAATGGAATATTATAAAGCCTTACAGAGAAAGGGACCACATACAACAGGGTGGTTGGGTCTTAGAAACATGAGTAACCAAAGCAAAGTGAAGAAGACTACATATAGCTAGATATTTATGAGGCTCAGAAGCAGACACAAACCCAGCTTTGCTTGGGAGAGTGGTCCATGCATTGTGTCAAGATGGCTTACCTTCTATCCACCTTGACAGAAGGGCCCTATGTTTGATTCTCAGTTTGGGTGGGAACTTAGTTTGTAGGTATTTGTTTCGTCCCCATGTTTAACAACCCACATAAAATGTTCATTTTATTTTCCCCTTCTTGCCTTTTCCCCTTCCCTCCTCTTTCTTTTCCCTCCCTCCCTCCCCCTCCCTCCCTCCTCCCTCCCTCCCTCCCTCCCTCCCTCCCTCCCTTCCTCCCTTCTTCCCTGGATCTTACTGGAATGCCAGGCAGGCCTTGAACTTGAGCTGGGATTACAGATAGGCACACCCTGGAGACTGGTTCCTTACATCTCTGTGGCCTCAATGACATAAGCCATGTTTCAGGGCACTGTCTGTCCATCTATCCTTCAAGCTTACATGTCTGGCTTTCAGCTCCGATCTCTGAGCCTGGCTGTAAAATGATGTCATAGCGTAGGTGGGGGGCAGTTAGCAAATAGTCTTCCTGTCTCCTCTTTCAGCTGTTGGTTTTACAAAGAGGAATGCAAGGGACAGAGCTCTACAGTCTCTGGGGCTGCGTCTTCAGAGTCCTTATTCGTCAGCTAGTTAACGAAGCCAGTTTTCCCACTCTAGCAGCTAAGGTTTAGCAACCTGAGTAGAAAACAGGATTCAGAGCCGGGTGTGGTGATCCATGCCCATAATCCTGATATCTGGGCACAGGAAGGCAGAGGCTGCTGCTACC